>NC_142627.1:19428484-19731515 GCF_059453375.1 Lepisosteus platostomus | reverse complement strand
GATTTTATCAGTCAGATTTGTTTTTTATGGAAGTGCACTGCCGCCTTCAAGAAAAAAAAGTATTTAATGCGGTATCTCATAATTACGAGACAATTCTCATAATTTCCTCATAAGAAACTGTCATTTTTACAAGATAGTGAATAATCGTATAATTATGAGATAGGAAATTGCAATATGTTGTTATTATGAGACAGAAAATTATCACAGAATTATGAGATATCAATGATCATTTGAATGTGTGAACTATCTACTGTATTATATTGTGCAATGACAGCATTCAGACGTTATCGATGGCTCGGCTGTAGGTTTGGGTTAAGTGTTTGCAGCGCCGTAGAATGTGCATACTTTTCATTGGGGTTTAGTCACAATGAAATGTTATAATTTATGCCTAATGTGAGCACAATTATTATAACCATGGTGACACGCAGACTTATCCCTAAACATTGCTTTTTAACTTGATCATGATGCACCATAAAACTCTGCACTGCACCAACTACTGTACATGGACCAGGATGTTCCCCCAGGAAATTCAGTCCTCCCGCTGATGGGATTACATAGGTGCTCAGCCAATATATTCATTATTGCATTACCAGGAAGGGCGCACAACAGAATTCATATGAAAACAAGTAAAATCAATGAGAAAAACTAGAATTTATACCTAAAGGTGTTCAGCAATAATGAAAAACAATGTGCTTTGGAGCCCATGACAATGTACCAACTAAAGCATTCTTAGATGTACAGTATCAGGTTTTCAGACATGGCCTTGCAACACATATGCAGGTTTAAAATGAAAGACCTTAATTTTAAGTTAAATTAAGTTAAACGTAAATTTCAATATCGGATGTTATGCTCTTTCTATGCAACCAGGAAGCTTAAAGTTAAACTGACCGTGAGCAGCACTAATTGTGTCAGATGGAATTTATCAGAAAATGTGAAATATAAACAAGCTCACTGACACTGCCTTTTCAGTCCCCGAGCAGCAGGCCAGTCCCAAAACCTGTGCAGAGGACACAGTAAAGAAATGTTGCGAATGAGAAAAAACAGCAGGTTGCTAAGTGGTTTTCTCCTGGCCTGGGATTAGAAATGATGTAGAAAGGTCAGATGTACAGCTTCAGTTAAAGTAGGCGTAAAGTATCATTTTTTTCAGCTTTTATGGCCTTCGATATGCTTCACATAGCTTTTCTGCTGAGTTGACACATTATAGAAAACAAGAGAAGGTTGTAATGCAGGCTGACAATTCCTGATTATTTCTGTGATTTATGTTCATGTTGTAAAGGTGATAAATCTCAAATTAACCTAATTTTCAGCTTCTGAAGGGACATATTACCCTTATAACTACTGTATTTCATGGATTCCAAAGATTTGCAAAGAATATGAGAAATGAAGGTAATTTAGCACTATTTTGTATAAAGCCATCAATGATTCTGGGATAAATGTCTAACAACATACTGTATCAAATTCTTCAAAGGATGAGGCCAAGTCCTTTAATTCTTCTTGAGCCTTAACAGATATAAAAATGGTAAGATAAGCAGAGAATTGTATTATAGTTTAGGCAGGTTTACAGTTCCTACTATCATTGTGCTAAATGGCTTTTTTTAAGTGTGTTAAAAATAAAGAGCCTACAATAAAGCATAGTACAGTAAGGGGCTTAAACACCACACAAACTACAGTATGAATTTCTAAAAGTTACAGTACCTCCTCTAAATGACTTTTTGTTCTATTGTGTGCTGTACTGTATATATTGCAGTACAGTACAGTACTGTACTGGTTACTAACCAGAATTCCTGTACTACAGTAGTGTAATTTTGGATTATAATTCAAAAATATAATAATTTGGATTGAATATCAACTGTATACAGTACCTATCAACTTTTAACACGAGATAGACAGAGCCAGGTCCATAAGAGAGTAAATTTACACAGAAGAAATAAAGATACCCTTGAGTCTTTTTCAACATGAACATCAGATTACTATACAGGGTCTGAAATATCGCTGAGGGTTCTAGCTTCAACCAATGGTTTCATTTAAAGCATTGTCAACAATGGCCTGAAATCACCTATTTCGTGTAGTTGATGTGAGCCAGTAAGCATAACCTCAGTCTTATCACAGTTTATCTTAAAAAAGCTCAGTTACATCTTTATCTTTAATATCAGATTGGCAGCTGTAAAATCCAGAAGCAGCAGTAGTATTTGATGTCTGAGTCTCTGCAGCATATAGGGAAACCCAAGTCCATGTAGCAAAATACTATATGTCACAAAGCAATTTGTACAGTTTGTTCGAATATAATAAAGATCCCAGCACAGAACCACGTGAAATATCCAGAATACCTCTGACATCATCAGATTTAAAGCTGCCAAGATTTCCAAAATGGCCCCTATCACCCAACAAAGACCAAACGGATGAACAGATAGAGTGAATACCAGTCATTTTTAAATTTTACATGTGATTTGGTAAAATGCCATGACGACTCTATTAAAAACTGAACATCATTCCAGTAGAAGAATATTAAGTGTCTCAGTATCAGGAATCAGCCAATCATTAACATCTTTAAGCACTGCATCAATATTATGACTTTGTCTAAACTTTGTCTTGAATGGCTCAAATGGCACATAAGATGCAAAATAAGATACAGTTGAGCCATAATCATATTTTCCAGAATCTTTGTAAGAAAAGGGGAATCATAATTAGGATAATTATTTAATAATATTGGGTATGCAATAGTTTACTAGTTATGATAGAGGCAGGCCTTAAGCTAACAGCTGCAAGATTTTATTTAACAGTCCAGATTTCATGCACTCATTGATGAGGTTAGTAACAAACAGACAAAGAGCAGAAAACCTAGATTTAAGTTGGAATAGGATCTAAAGCATAGCTAGTTGGCAAGAAGCTTCCACAGCTGTAAAATGAGAAAACCTCAAGCCTGTGAGAGCAGGAATAAGCATAGTTGATTTGATTACTGTGAGGTGAGCAAATTATTATTAAAATTGTGAAATTTACATGAATGTGACACATTGCTGAACAGAGGGCAGAAGAAGACTTGCATTGCAGACTAGCATTTTATGGAAGATGCGTTAAAGGCCTGTAAGACACTCCTCAATAAGATTGGAATAAAAGGAGGAATTGGCACTAAGGCACATCCTTATAGAACAGCTGATATTGTTCATTAGCCAGGAAATTAGCAGTCATCCCAATCTAGTAGCCCTAGTAGGAACTAGACAATTGTTAATATGTTTGCTAATGCTAATATTAGTTTCTTATTATGAAAAAGTATAAGAATCATGATGCAAAGCAAACTTAGAACTGAGCTAGATTAATTGGATGCCTTGTGATTTGCTTAATCAGACTAAATGGACTTGCAAGTAAAAACATGGCTACTTTGCAAAGTAAAAACGAAACATACTTGACTGTATATACACAGTATAACAATTTCATTTAAGAAAGATTTTACTACTAAAACTTTAAATTATATTTATTTTTTTCTCATTCTATTATTACTTTTCCATAAAAGGAACTACACATTCTGTCCTTACAGATTTAATCCATATAGTCAACACAATCACCAAACTACAGGTGAAAGAACCATAGTGTCAGGTACAGTTCTTTCTGGACCCTATGCGGACGACACAATCCGGGTTAAAGTGAGAAAACACAAGGGAAAAGGTCATGCAGGAGAAGGGAATTGAGACGGGGGCGTGTCCTTGGTGAGCTGGTGTACAGGGAAGGTGTGGCCGATGCAAACAATCCGAAGAATAAGTCCATAGGCGAATCCAAGAAACGGCCAAAAGTCCATGGCCAGGTGATCCATCCAAAACGCAGGAATAAAAAAGCAGGAACCGGGTCGGAACCGTCGAGGGGAACAGGAACAGGCATAGAAACTTAAAAACATAATGTAGCCAGGCGCAATCAGGTCCCGGGCTCGCACGATTAGGAAACCAGATGCAGAGCCTCGAGTGAAGTGAGCACCTGGCTTTTAAAGGTGAACTGAAAACTGAAATGGGGTAGGAACAAGGAACAGCTGTGGGGAATGAGACAAACGAGGAAGGGCTGGAGCACCCTTAAGAGGAGGGGTTTGCGATCGTGACACATAGTATGTTTTCAGTATGAGACATGACATGC
Source organism: Lepisosteus platostomus (assembly GCF_059453375.1). Classification (NCBI taxonomy): domain Eukaryota; kingdom Metazoa; phylum Chordata; class Actinopteri; order Semionotiformes; family Lepisosteidae; genus Lepisosteus; species Lepisosteus platostomus. The sequence goes on along the minus strand of NC_142627.1, from coordinate 19,727,399 downwards.
ATTCAAAAAGAAAATATCGCAAAGAGTATTTATTTAATTTTATAAACCCCCAAGCATTAATACATTCCTGGCATGTTGATGTATAGATCTGATCAGCCTCTGGATACATTGCTGTAGGATGTTGTGCCACTCATGTAGCTACAGCCAGCTGGCAAAGTATGGTCATGTGTGGTTGATTCCTGTTGAGGGCATTGACGAGCTCCTCCCTGCTCTGTTCTATTTGCCTCTGGTCAAGAGATGGCTATAGCAAGACCTTGATATTGCTTACTTGATGTCACACCATTGTAATTCTAGTACAGTATGGTCTTGTACTTGTTTGCTGTATAACAGACACTTCCAGACTGGTTTGCTGGAACTGGAAAATTACCAGGTCAAAGACTTCTTCAATAGGTCACTGAGCAGTGAGGCTGCCCTCAATGTGCACCAAAGGCGTTCATGTGTTAAAGGAGATACAGTAACCTTCCCCACATCACCACACTTCCATAGCCCCACAATGCAACAGTCTGCCTAATGCTCACCATGACAAGTCTTTTGTCAAGGTCAAAACTGCATTCATCTGTGAATACAACATTCCACCACTCTGTCTGTAAGAGTTTGGCCCACAGAAATTTGTCTCTCAGTTGTCAACATGTTACCACTGAAAAGTCTCTGGGCATGCTGATTTGCGTTTTATTTCTTCCTGGAATGTCTCATGGTCACTGGTTAGAACATCTCAATCTCTGTGCAACTGAATAGCTCTGAGAGGCCACCTTCAATCTTGTTGATAACACATGTGATCTTCATTATGCATACTGGGTTTGCTTCTGTCTTTTTATGTACTTGCACTGGTTAAAATTATTTTTGAATGGTTATTCTAATTCTTAAATAACAAATTTAGGGAATTTTAACTCCATTCACATACCTAACACTGAGCACCTGGAGGGTTTGGGAAATCACATGACTTGAGGTAAGTGTTCTGTTATTATGGGAATGAGACTGTTCAGCACTAGCTAACATTAATTAGTATACGTGTTAGTTTGATGGGCTGAATGGCCTCCTCTCTTTTGTATTTTTTGTTTCACAGTGCTGGGAAATCCATTTACATATACAGTATATAGCAAACAGCTGTCCTGCTAACTTTGACTTTATATCTGCAAAGTGGCATTAAATGTTTCTTTAGATGGTTCTGCTTCCTGGAATTCTGTAACAGTTGGGGCTAATTAATATTCTCATAACCATAATTCATACTGACTACTTGCTCTTAAAAAAATCAGTAGTTCTTTGTAGGATGTTATATTTCTTTAACATGGATTTATACCGATCAATAAAGGAAGATTACCATTATTCCCTTTTAAACCCCATTAATGTATGAAATAGAAAATGAATCATGTATAGGTTGGATGGGACTTTTTCTACATCTAATAATAAAATGAATTATGAAATTGAAGTGTCATTTTCTGACACTTGTACAGTCCCTACAAGTCATGTACATGTTCAAATCTACTGTGTATTGTACTCACAGCACATCTGTGATTGTAAAAACAGCAGTATGTGTTAATTGAACACTTCTGATGGCTTTTGAAATTTGATACAGAGCATTTTTCCTAAAGTATCATCCAGCACTTAAAGTACTTCACAGACATTAATTCAAAAAATGAATACCCAGTAGGTTACCACAGCTCTCGTAGGTCAAACTCAGTGCGTCTTTACAGAACTGCATGTACAGTGCTTTGCAACAGTATGACTTTCATGATTATATGATTAATAAGTATATAAAGTATTTTGTTTTTTTTTATTTGCAATTTTTGGTGACCTTTACTTTTCACACATAAACATACTGAATTTGAACATTCCAGGCTTGATTAAAATGATCTACACTAAAAAGGTTTATACAATTTATAATTTAACATACTGTAATGTGACATCATTTAAAAGGGATTGGAAAGTTTTCCAAGGCATCTCCTTGAAATTCAGAAGAAAAATGTAATTGCAAAATTCTGTACTGTTCAGGACAAAAGCCCAAATAGTCAGTTTTCTCACTTATAGTTGCTTTGAGATGAGGATTCATGTATTCAGTGTTCCTGTGTCCATGACCTTGGAGGGGGTCACAAAAGCTAGTGCTGATGCATTTAAAATGGTACAGCATTCCACCAAGGACAGTTTAAAATGGGTGGACTGGTCTCTGGGATTGGTTGTGGGACTCTGAAATCCTCAGTCCAGTTAGTATAAATAAGGCTGGATACGTCAAATCTAGTGTATTCCCCAGAAGGAGGCCATATACTGTAAAACACTACTTTTGCAACAGGGGAATTAGCTCAAATTGCAGAGCAGAAAATTTGCTCTGAGAATGACATGGTGACACCGCTCGTCAATCTGGATCAACGCCCCTAAGTGTGTGCCGCCCTACACGGCATCACAATAGACTGAATTATTTAGTCCACACAATTGGCCAGTTGTCTGTCTGGTAAGTCATTTTGTCATGTATTCATTTATACAAAATGGTATGGTTCATCACTCTATATGTGTCTTTGTGCATATATCCAATATGCAGTCCATTAAAGTTGAATGTAACAATGCTCTCAAGGCAGATTAAAAAGAAGGTGCAATTTGATTCCATTATTTTTTTTCTCTGCACTTTTTTAGTTTCAATCAGCAATTTAATAGATTTTACTGATCTTTAGTCTCATGGTAGGTAAAACAAATATTTACAAGGCATGTTATTCAGAATACATACAGTACAATACATTGAGCTTGCATAACACAGATACTTAATCACTCCCAGTGGAATCCAACATAGTGGATCAAAACATACAGTACTTCTTCCCTGCTTGTGAGGTTTTGCATCAATTTATTTCTCCATGCTCCGCAGATCATTAGGAACTCCATAGCAGATTGTGACTAAAAAGTGAAGGTTTTCTTTCAAAGAAAAAATGCGATTTTATTGTGACAATCCAAAAAAAATATTTGACACACAAATATTAAAATATTCATGTAATGCATGAATTAAGATATCAGAGGAAATTCATTTAGAGTTGATAGCTGCATTAATTTTGCTGCAGTCCACAAGGACTAATCAGAGATCATTTAAATTTGTGAGTGGTAATACATGTAAATTGTATTTTGTAATAAACGGTCTTTAAACGAAGCTATTATTCCATAATTAGTAATTGATAAATGCCAAGATAATGGGACCCAGGTAGCAGTCCATTGTGACATGGAAAAGCTATTTGCTTTTCAGATGAATACCAATAGATGAGACAGTGGCACAGTGGGTAGTATTGCTGCCTCATAGTGCTGGAGCCCTGAGCCCAGTTCTTGGGGTACTGTCTTTGTAGAGGTTGTGTATGTGCCCTGTGTTCATGTGGGGTTTTGCTAGGTGCTCTGGTTTTCTTACAACAATGTTGTAGCATAAAGCAAATATGATGAGGTGCTGTTCAGAACAAAAGCCCAAGCAGACTTTTTCACCTATAGTTTCTTTGAATGAGTTTTTTATGTTTAGAAGACTATATGGGTACATCTGGGCATTTTATAGTTAAAAAGCAAGAAGAACCCCTTGTAATAAATTAAATTATGTATATTTATGCATTTCACTTAATGCATTACATAGCAATTTTCAAGGCAAATAAGCTGTACAGAAATGCTTTATAATGCAATAATGGGGCAACAGAACCCTTTTAAAATCGTCTAAGCCTAATTAATAAGCAATATTTATTATTCCATGCAAGCATCCCTTTATTTTAATTTTCATCTGTGTGATTTAAGCTTTGGAGCACAATTAAATGAAACAGCATCTTATCAGACCAGAGAAAATAAGTACAGTATCTGTATGTTAAGTAAGAAGAGCAGATCAGAACTGCTTGTCAAATGAGACACAACCCTAAACTATGCAGGAACTTCAAGTTTCAACTTCAAGTTGAACTTCAAGTGCTTCATGTTTTCTACTTTTGATAGGATATTCCTGGAAAAAAATCCAAACGCTTTTTTACAATAAAGACTAACAAAGTTATTAACTGCAAACTCATATGAAGAAAGTGAAAACATCACAATGGAAAAGCTATTTTTTGTAAGAAGCAAATTGTAGTACATTTAATTGTTTTATAGAACTGGATAATATCTTACTTGGAACCTGGTGAATTCTTATGCTCTTTAATGGGACTAACTCCTGCAATGGGGAACAGAACACAGTTTAATTTTCAATGTATGAATCATGAAACTAAGGTCCAAACAATCACTTCTTCAGAAGACTCACAATTCAGAAGTTTCTTAAGAACATCAAAGGTCAGAAGTAGAGAATTGATCAGAGGATCTTAATATAAATATTACCCATTTATTTGATGCAACAGCCTTTTTCAGCTATTTCTTAATATAAGGCAGGCTATGAGTTTTGACAACATGCATGGCTAGCTTGTTCCAGACATCCACAACCTTTTGTGTAGAAACAGTGTCCCCTGCTCTCAGTTTTAAATGCAGTTTCTACATCCCTGTAGTTTATACTCATGTCTCTGTTTTTTCTGTCACTCTTGATTGCTGCATGGCTGATTTTAGAGCAGCAGTATCTTTTTCATAACTTGGCAGCCATGTCACATGTGCAGTAAATATATATGATATTCAATATTAACCTCACTTGGTTTCAATTCTACACTTTTAAGTACAGTATATATTATACACTTTCTTTATTGTTTCTCCATATTGTCTAGAGGAGGAAAATATAATCATAGATACTTAAGTTATTTTCATATGTAGATTCTTCATGACCAGTATTTCTTATAATCTGTTTCTAGTTTTTGTAATTTGTCTACATTAAATATCAGATGTTTGTCCAGTCTAGAAATTTCTCTGATGGTTTTGGTATAATTTGTAAACGTACACAGTTGACCTACTACCCTATAATCTAAATCTGTTTTATATAAATTAAAATAAACAGTGGCTCTAATACAGATCCCTGTGGCACCCCCAGGGATTATATCACTCAAGATGTGATGTCTACCATTTTCAATTTTATAAAAGTTTTCTGTAGAACCTTTTCAAAGTTTTGAGGATCTAAATTTATCCTATTTTCTGTTTGCATCCTTTACTGCTTGTTCACAAGACCTAAGATACCTAAGACCTACCTATTCTAAATCCATGTTAACTATCACTTTTAATCTCATTTTCACATAAATGATCCTCTGGTTTAGTTCTAATGATCATTTCCACAACCTCACATGTAATAGAAGTAAGACTCATCCATCTATAACTATAACACTCATCTATTGTCTAACCTCTTTATCCAATTCAGGGTCACAGGGGAGCCCATTCCAAGGAGAACCTATAAACTCCACACAGATAACATCCCAGGAATTGAAGCCAGGGCCCCAGCACTGTAAGGCAGCCATTTACTATAATATATTATTATAATGCATTTACTATAATGCTTCAAAGGAGTTCATTAAAAGGAACATGTAGAATTGTTGGTAAAAACATTGGGGTTATTATGATGATTATGGAAATGTAACACATGTACTGTATATACAGTACAGTATGTGGTCTGGATTCCCATTGCTGTTTCAGAGCGCATTGAGAGTGGGAAGGGTTTGTGTGCAGTGGTGCATGAACCCAAGCTCAAACACTCAGGTGCTGCCTCAGGGTCATTTTGCCTTGTATCTACAGTGACAAGGGAATTGTAGAAGGAGTGGTCTTACTCGGGGCATCTAATAAACAGTGAAAGTTGAACTGCAAGTCAGTCAACTTTAATAACATCAAAGGAGTAGGAGCAGGTCTAACAATCAGTGTTATTTTCCATCTTGTTTAATAGATGAAACAACAACTGCTGGGTTCAATACTTAAAGGAAAAGCGTTTTTTAAAATGCATTTTATTCCATTTGCTGCTTTCTAGTCCTCTGAGCTAAAATACAATTTCTAATGTTGGCTCTGTATACCAGGCAAACAGTATAAATTCCTGCCAGGTGAGCTATGATAAAAAAAAAAACATTTACAATAGAAGTCTGTGAACTTTTGAAACCTCTTGCTCCGACGGCACAGGGTCAACATGTTTGAAAGGTCAAAATATTTGTTGTCTTGGTAAGAGTGAAATGAAATAGATTTGTTCATCTCTCCCTGTAGAAAACAGATGCCCAGCAGTCCCTCAGTGCGAGTGAACCTTCAGGATTTTCATTTCTGACAGATTCTGGACTAGTTAATTAACTGAAAAACACATTAACACCTTTCCAGTCCATTAAATGATGGTTGTATCAGAGCTTCAATAAAACATGCATAAAACATTCTGAACTGCAGCATATTCCCCTGTCCCTCAGTACAGAGGAAGAAAACAAGAATAACTATACTACAGGGGTTGCATATAATGCCTTGTGTATGGGAAGTCTGCACTCTGGGTCTTATTTCAACGTGACCTCTATCTGTATCAATGGTCACAACCTGCTAATCCGCCAATGAACCTTTTCCCCCACAGAACAAGGTTCTCCAGAGTCCTCCGAATACTTTTGCTTCCAAGGAATCTCATACAGCAAAAAGGTTTTACTAATAAGTGTGGCTGCATTTAATACTACACAGCTGCACGGATTCATACTGTATCTCCCTAAATCAGATTATATGTTGAGAGATTTTGGCTATAATGCTGAATCAGTCAATTACAGAGATATACTACTAATGATAAACAGTAGGCCAATTATACTGTATTTAAATTTACTAAATGAAACACCACATTTTATGTTAAGGTCTGTGCATTCTGGCTATATTTTAACACTAAATTATATGTAAGATCGGACACATTGTTATATTTATGAACTATATATTATATCAAATATCAAACCAATGAACTGATTCATTGGCTACAGTATTTTACTATTCCATTGGACATTCACCATGCTTAATTTTCAAATGAGCTCACTGAGTCATTTCAAGGGAAAACAAAGACACATAAAGGAAGAGAAAGTCTGTGTGACAATATTAATTAAACAGTGCTCTGCTGGGGATTGAAAAGCATGGCTTTCTTAGCCCAGCTAAGCAGTGAAGGCCGGGGGGGGTGGGGGTGATGTTGTGAAAGATAGATTGTGGAGTGATGGAGGTTATAAAACACTGCCTTGTCTAACTGGCATTTGTTTTCACAATTTGCACTGACTGTGTTCTTGCTAGCCCCCAGAACACAGCTCATTTATTCATCACGCTGGCTCTCACTGACTGCTTCATCCGACAAGCGCAGTGTGTACCAGCCGGGCCAGTGGAACTGGGAGGCAACCTGCAGAGGATGACAACAGCACATACATTCCCCGCAAACAATCGCTTGTTTATGTGTCCTGTCCTTCACTGCTCGCAGATCTCTTCATTCAGAGGAACTAACAACCATGCTATTCTCCAGAAAAACACAATGAGGCAAATGTTTATGCAGAAGGGAGAGGTGTGTATTGGGGAGCGGGAGGGGGGGGATGAGGGCCAAGGCTTTGAAAGACACAAAGAAAAAAAACAGCGAAAAAACAACTTCTCTTTGTTATGTTCCTAAACATTTTGCGTGGTTTTGGAAAAAAAAAGTTCAATTTTTCCTTCAGTAATCTTGACATTTAGTAAGTGTGTTTTTGCTGTATCTGCCCTCCTCGTGTCTGGCAAAACTTGAACCCAGGACTGTATGCTCTTTTGTAGCCTTTAAGAAAAATGTGCACCCGAGTGAATATTTATTCTATACGCTACACCTCCAGTCCCAAGCCTCCCACTGCATTCCTCGACATGGGAACAATTAGTACATGTATTCACAAAAAACTAGGAACAACAAAAGTCTTATCCATACACCCCAGAGAGCTGAATATTATCGTCTGTTACAAAACGCCAACACTAACATTGTTGAGATGCACAGTGATTATTCTGTAATTCCGGAACAATGCCACATTTTTGTATACATTTCTGAGGACCAAATCACATGCTGTGCTTCAGAATGACTGTGTAAACCAAGGTCATGAAAAAGAAAAGTATTTTCCAGACAGTATCACAAGAGACAACCTCAGCTAGATCTCTGTATTCTGAACCCATTGTCCAGATACAGATAAGACAAGCTCCCCAAAAAAAACTAAAATGTGCATCTGGCTTTAAACTTAAAACATCATAAATAAAAAAAACAATCATTGGCTTTGTGCTTTATGGTTTATGTAATTGTTTCATAAAAACTATGAGTAACTCTAAAACAGTAACAGTAAAACAGTAATTCTAAAACAGAATTAGAGGTTAGGAGGATGTCAAAGTTAAAAACTGCCATTGTTTTCTGGATTTCATATTTCTCTCTTCAGTTTTAGTTTCGGATATAGTATGAGCACCAGCTCAGCTACATAATAACTATAAAATCATTAAATTATCATAAATCAAGTATAAAAAACTGGTTATTTGAAATTTTATTTGTCCCCGACTTTCTACTACTGTACAAAATAAATGTATAATTCAGTTATTGTTATATAATATATAATATATAATAACATTATATGTAATATTTGTAACATACTGTATAGAGTATGTGATGTTATTTTGGCACTTTTATTGCCTGTGAATTTAGAGATGAGTTTATCCTAATAAAATATTGAATTATTGTGTAAGTGTAGCTCTATTTAATGGCATTGTTCCAATAATTCATTCACATAGGATTAATTGGAGAATGCTGGATTGTTTAATTTGATTCAAAACCAGTATAATCCATTGGACTCAAAACATAATTATGGAGTGGGAGAAATGCCATCTTTCTGTCGAGTAGGTACTGTAGCTGCGTCAGCATATGTAGGCTGCAAAGGAATAGGTAAAGGTTTGTTCCCTACAGTGATACAAGATACAAGATACAATGTTTCAGCAGCGGAGCCTTCTTCAGGTATGTGACCTGTGTGACACACCTGTTTACCGGTGTCTTTCTAATTTAAGAGCCCAGGAACAGAAAATACAGTATGCAACTTGTAAATAGACGAAGTATGAAAAGGGATTAACTCCATAGCAGAATTTGACTCATCCAGAATTATTTCTGTAACAGGTACAGAAAAAGTTCCTCTTTGTATGTTCTCTGTCCAATGACAGGATCTCGGACCATTGTAAGAACCACATACTGACATGACAACCCCAAGGATCCTAAAATACTAGAAGAATACGCACTGCTCATCATGAAAGGTACAGTAACAAATGGACTAAAGTGAGAAACATAATTAACAGCCAGTAAAGAAATATTCTCACAGACCACAGAAGAAGACTTACATAGCTAAACTAATTTGTTTTACCAAAGATGGCAAAATAATGTATATGCAACTTTTCATTTTTACACGTTCTTTTCATACGATTAATCTGAGTGAAAGGTATAAGAGATTAGTAATATTTCAAGAATCCATCTATGGTTTTAACAAGGAAGAGCTCATTTATGGTTAGGTATTTGGATTTTAGAAAATGCACTTAGTGGGGAAAAACTAAGGTCAGCCTTTCAATATGACGTCAGTCTCTCGTGCCTTTTTGCTTCCTATTTACCTCACACTTTGTGAGAGAACACCAGCCTGAAAAGATGAATGCTTTCTCTTGCTTTTTGGGCCTCACCACAAGTCACCACAAGTAAGAGAACAAGAACAAATCTGTGAATTGAACAAACTGTTGGAAGCAAAGCATGACAAAACCCCTTTAAACTTTACAGCATGTTTCTTTAGAACCACCAGTTGAAGCCTATTTAAACCAAGCTGAAAAATCAATAGTACTTATTAGGAAACCTTGCTGAAATGCCCTGAGGCCTTGTATTTTTAAAAGTTTTTTTTCCCTGTCTACTCTTTCTGTTGTTTCAGAGTAACTCCAATGGATGGATTTAAAAGAACAATGTTCATTATGTGCTTAAGATTGCCCTTCAAATATCGAGTGCAAACCAAGAGTGATAAAATAAGCTTTTAGTAACCCCTGAATACACCGGAATGAACCCCTGACTGTGTTTTCATCCCCTGAAGCTTGCTAGTCTACCTTCCTTCTCACTGACTACATGTGTACAACTGGAAGCAAACAATGCTTGAAATAATATGTTCAGTTTGGTTTTTAGCCAGAGGGGGTAATGCTAAGATTTTTCACTGCCTCATAAGGTTCTACCCACAATATTTCTTCCTCTTTTCTCCTCCACTGCACTGATAAGGATTATGGAAACTTTAAAAACAAAAGCAACTAGGACATCTAAACAAGGGCGGGACACTATGGTTAGGGGCTCTGGACTTGCAGTTGGAAAGTTGCATGTTCGCGTCATGCATGGTGTACATCCATATTGTACCCTTGAGCAAGCAGCCACTCAGGTTGATTGAATAAAATGAGTAGCTGTGTGAATGGGTAATGTAAGTCATTTTGGATAAAAGCAGCAGCTGCATAAATTAATAATAGTAATAAAAAAACTTTAATTTGTGTTCACCACATTTCCCAGATTATGGAGAATGTGTACATTTGGGAGGAAACTTGTTCTTATTAACACTATAAGCAAGGGAGTACAGTTGCTCATACTTTTAGGTTTACAACCACTTTTCATAAATGCTGATTTTTTATTTAAACACCTTCCCACTTTGGAACTGCCAGTTGTTTAAGGCTTTTTTTAAGACTCTACTGCACCAAGACACTTAAAAGGCCTGCAAACAGGTTTCTCTGATATGCTCATGTGTCACGGCCTTTCTTCTTTTCAGATGTAGAAAGCTCCATAGTGCCTCACAAGAAAGTTAACACCTAATGGAGGAGCAGTGCATCTCTCACTGATGTCAAAACAAGGAAATAGAGAGCTTCAGGAGTCATTCTTTTAAAAAAAACTGAAAGGACCCTGGTCTACAAATGCGCACTCTACAGGTAACTTCAGCAATTTGGCCACAGTCAGCTGTTCTTATGACCTGGGTATGAAAAATTTAGTAGTGGAAATGTACAGTCAAAGAAATCACATTTAATGGTTTCACCACTTAGGAATCCTCACACCATGCATTTGTTTAAATGTAACCCTGTTAGCTTGTGATAACCAGTTTCACACACCAATACCAAGGGCTACATTTTCTGTTCCTGTACAATTTCTAGATTTAACAATTTGTGCGGATGAAATAAAATCGAATGACATTTTTCGCACCTAAATTTTATCACACAATGGACACACATTAAAACAGCAATCCAGACCATTTCATATGCATAGAAAACGTGAGCAGAATAAGCTCTTGTATAAAATGTGGTTCAGCTAAGAAATGTTTTTTTTCTAAAAATGAAATTCTCAAAACTAGACTACTATTAGTTCCTCCTAGTTGCACATGAGCACATAAGGAAAATGAAGTGGCTAAGTGTGATATATACTTTAGGCGGTAGGTTTGTGAATTGCTAAATTAAAAATAAAAATGTTTGCACTTGCTCATTAAATTTTAACCGAGAACATTTTTTTGATTGCATTTGTCATTTGTGCAAATAACTTTTAACATTTGAGAAATGGGTTCCCCAAGTTTTGTAAGTAACATTTTCTCCCACTTTACCATGCCTTTCCATTAAAAAAAAACCCAAGACGTCTTGCAAAACAATTTGATACTGCAAAATGAAGATGCTTTATTTTTAAATAAATACAAAGGAAGATTAAGAATGAAAACTGCCCATGTTTTGTCTCTCATCTCCCAGGCTCTGTGATTAATAGCACGTTCCTCCAAGCAGAGCTATTGCACTAAAGTGACCATCATTTAAAGGACTCTGAAAAGTACATAAAGGGAAAGTAGAAGTGCATTAAGCACAGGGAAAAAAAGGCAAAACAAAACAGATGTGCTTTCGCTGCCAGGGGTAATTGGGTTACTTCTTTGTTACCTCTTGAGTCATTCACCCTGTACCCCCCATTTACTTAACCAAAGAAAATTGTTTACTGGCCATTTCTCAGGGGGGGCAGCAAACTGACAAAGCCATCGCCATGAGGTCCAGGCTTTCATTGTGATTGATTGAGAAGACCATGGGAAACATCCCTCTCTGATAACGTGTGAGCTGCACTGCGCTTGTTTTAAAGCCTGCCTGGTAGCCTGTGAGATCCGTGGAGATTTGAAGTGGAATGACATCATAAACGCCCTTGCAGAGTACCATTCCAAATGCCGAGATTGGGCAGAGCACTGTGAGACCACATTAAAAACTACATATTGTCTAGCGCTTCCATATTTGTGCTGGAGGCATGTTGCAGAATCACGGCTGTCAAAATCAGTTAAAAGAAAGTGACGGTATATAGTCTCCAGCTGTGAATTAACGAAATGGTTAAAATGAGGTGCTCTTTGTTCTAAGTGAAGTTTAACCATAACTGCTGTCCTCTAGGACTGCATGGTGCAGTGGTTAGCATTGATGTCTTGCAGTGCTGGAGCCCTGGGGTCAAATCTGAACGTGGGGTGCTATCTGTGTATCTGTGCTATCTCTGTATTTCTCCGTGTTTGCATAGGATTTCTCCAGGCGGTCTGGTTTCCTTCCACTGTCCGAAGACATATTGGTAGGTTGATTGACATCTGGGAAAACTGGCCCTGTTGTGAGTGTTTCTGTCTCCATCCACTCTGATGGACTGGTGTCCTGTCCAGGGTGTATCCTGCCTTATGCCCATCCCTTATGCTGCGGCTCCCCTCTGACCCTATATTGAATAAAGAGGTTAGAAAATGGATGGATATTTTCCTCTAAAGGAAACATTGCATTGCTTTTTAAAAATGTATTGAGTTTTTCCACTGTCCACGGTGTAAGAATGATGATGAATGATGCAAACTCATTTTCATCAAGATTTCTTGTTACCTTACAGGACAGCAAAAGCGGGACGACCAATGTTGTTTAATTAGATCCAATTTAAATTTGTTAGTTTTTTTTTTAATTTTAATACATCAGTTTAATGACTACAATGAAAAATGCATTAAGTAGCATTAATTGCTACTATGTTAGATTTCCAAGTACAAACTGAGAAGGTAGCAAGTCAAGACATAGAGAATTAAGGGTGAATCTTTTATTTGGTAACATATTGATGGGAAAATTACAGTGGAGACCAGGTCCAAGAGCAATGAGAAATATTGCTCTGATGAGGTTTGAACATCCATGCCATTAACCATCTATTAGGAAGATATCATCTTCTATCACAACATGGAACAGAATCAAGAGATCATCAGTGTTGTCTTAGTTCAGGCACTGTTCCTCTGTGGCATCAATTCTCTTTTTAGGTTGTTCCCATATTCTAATTATAAAGAATGGCAGATGGTCTGCACCCAAGAATTGCTGCTCTGCACAAAGAAATTTCTTCTTTTGTCAAGTCTAACACATGGCTGTATTACACTAATTTAGCTGCTATGAAGATTTTCGATACTCAAACAATATCATACCGTACCATGCATAAATTTTCAAAAACATATTTATTCACAACAAACATTAGTCAGTGTTTAAATGATGTATTATCCACTTGAAGCATTGATACATGATACCAAAGAAAAAACCTGATTGATTTCTGACAATTAATCAGTTGTTCAGGCGGGTGTTTAGGTGAAGGTCACACTATTTAACAGCGCAAGAGAATAGTGGATCTTAAATTGCTGTCACCCACATAATAAAAAATAAAACAATGTATTATTATTTATTAATATTCATTAATCATGATAATTCAGATGAGTTTCTGAAGATCATAGTTATGTCTTATGCATTTATATTCCCTTCATATGATGCTTCTCTCTTAAGAAATTAGTATTATTCAGCATTGAAATAAAATTAGATTAATTTGTCTTGGAAAGGAGGGAACCTAATTGTGTCACATCTACTACAAGTAAATAAATGATCATTATCTCTACACAACAACAAAATGGCTGACAGATGGCATGAATCTAATGATAAATCCTCTGGCTCCACCTCCCCATAGGAACTTCATTTCAAGACAGTCTGTCTGGGTCACAGAAAACGGACAAATTGATTTCAGACATGTCAGTTATGATCCTGGCTTGAAGGTGACCCAATCCGTTAAAGATTGTTTTAATCATTTGCAGGCCCCCAGAGCCCATTCCTGACCTTCCACACTTCTTTTGGAAAGATTGTTTAAAGCTTTGTGGGTCCGTAATGGAGGCATCAGTCTCCTCACTTCGTGTCTAATCAGGCAGGCAGTTTATCTGTAACTCGGACATGACAGTATCTGTGCATCCTCCCTGTACAGGGAGAGCTTCAGTGTTGCCTTGCGGTGTAATATCTGCAACCCCACCAGAGAGCAATGCATTGTTTTACATTAATAGTACTTCAATCTGCGATTGAAAATGCATATAATGTAACCTAGAATACGAATGTAGCCATTCAGAGTATAAATAGCTTAAAACATTCTGAGGTTGCTAAGGTTAAGGGACAGTTTTAAAAGCAAAGCCTGTGGAATGTAGCAGCTGTAGCTGTCTAAAATAACTTTGCATTCTTTTAACTAGGCAGGCGGATGATCTATTGGATTCTTAAGAACATTTAATATGGTAGAAGTTTATTTTTTACAATTTCAAAGGAAAGGTATAATCACATGAAAAATTATTTTTTTGCAATTGAATTGAGCTATAATGAATTTGCATAATTGTTAAACTCCTTGTTGTTTTTAATTCTCCTCTGAATCCACCCAAATATCTATCATTGCATTCATGCACAAAAAATAAAACATTTCTTTTACTATAATAACTTTTTTCAGCAATTAAAAACAGTTTTCCATTACTGTGCCTGAGCATAGACTGAGCATCTATTTTAAAACAAAAACTTAAGATCTCTTTGTGTTATGTGTACGGAGCAATTTAATGTAATGACTGTCTATAGCACATGAATATAGTGATCATTTTGTTCAAAGTTGCAATGGTTACCAATTCCCCCTGGCCTCGAGTGTGAGTTCTTGAAATTATGTTTGTCTTTCAGAATGAATGTTTTACAGATAAACAATATTTTAGATTGACTCAGCATCCCTAAACAAACTAGTTACGCGCATGAAACCCACCACATCTATTTTAGATCCCATTCCCACCACTTTATTCCAGTCCTGTTTCTCTTCTCTCTGTCCCATTGTCCTCAATATAATACACGAATCCTTGAGAACTGGCATTGTACCAACGGTCCTCAAAACTGCTGCTATTACCCCAGTGCCAAAGAAGCCTAACATGGCTCTCGACAATCTTAACAACTTTCGCCCCATCTCCAACTTACCCTTTCTCTCTAAAATTCTAGAACGTGCTGTCACACTTCAGTTACATAACCACCTCATGACAAACAACCTTTTCGAACCCCTCCAATCTGGCTTCCGTCAACTTCACAGCACAGAAACCGCCCTAGTCAAAGTCACAAACGATCTCCTAATAGCTTCTGATTCTGGTTCTCTTTCCATACTCATCCTTCTTGATCTCAGTGCTGCCTTTGACACTGTTGACCATAACATCTTGCTTTCTCGTCTCGAGACTGTGTTTGGAGTCTCTGACACTGCCCTCAAATGGTTTAAGTCTTACCTCACTGATCGCTGTCACTTTGTCTCTCTCAATGGGTACAGGTCTGAAATTGGTCTTGTCAAGTCTGGTGTCCCCCAGGGCTCAATACTGGGCCCCTTGCTCTTCAGCATTTACATGTTCCCACTTGGTCAGCTTTTAAGATCACATGGCCTCAGCTTTCATTTTTACGCTGACGATACTCAAATATACATCCATACCAAACCCGACACTGACGTGGCTGTCTCTATTCTATCTAATTGCATCTCTGACATAAAAATTTGGATGACTCAAAACTTCCTTCATCTTAACTGTGACAAGACTGAAGTCATGCTTATTGGTACCCCCCATCAACTTCGTAAAGCCAGTCCTGTAACCCTGTCTGTAGATGGCTCTGTACTAGAACTTCAATCAAAATTGAAAAACCTTGGGGTTATATTCGATTCTGGCTTAACATTCGACCCACATGTACAGCATACTGTCAAAACATCTTTTTTTCACCTTAGAAATATCGCAAGACTACGCCCTATGCTATCATTAACTGTGGCTGAAAAGCTGATCAACATATTTGTATTCTCCCGAATTGACTACTGCAATGCTCTGCTCCCTGGTGTATCTAAATCTACTCTGAACAAGCTGCAGTATGTCCAAAATTCAGCAGCCAGAATCCTGACCAGGTCTAGTACAAGTGTTCACATTACTCCTATCCTGGAGTCCTTGCACTGGCTTCCGGTCAAATTCCGCGTAGACTTTAAAATCCTCATGCTCACCTACAAGGCTTTACATGGCTTGGCACCTCAATACCTGTCTGAACTTTTATCGCCCTACTCCCCACCTCGCAACCTCCGCTCTTCAAATTCTGCCCTCCTTACTGTCCCCCAAGCCCGTCTACATTGTATGGGCGACAGGGCCTTCTCCTGCTATGCCCCCAAGCTCTGGAACTCTTTGCCCAAGGATATTAGAGAGTCACCTTCTCTAAACTCCTTCAAATCCAGACTCAAAACCTTCTTCTTCAGAAAAGCCTTTACTTAACTGGTTCCATTCTTCACCCCTCTGCTCTTCTTAATACCATCTTCCACGGTCTCCTCTATTTTTATTGTTGTATTGTTGTAATTATAATTGTGTCCTGTCTTGTGAAATTTTCTTATTTATTGTTGTAGTCTTCTTATTTATTGTTATTGTCATCCTGTAAAGCGCTTTGAGAAGCCACCTTTAAAGGCGCTATATAAAATAAAGTTTATTATTATTATTATTATTATAATATTTTGTGTAATCTGTTAATTGGAACTCGTTGAGTAATTAGCGCAGACACCTGGATTCATTGATCTTGCTTTAGGTATACAGTAGTAAGATCTGCTGTCTCCTTCACAGAGGAAAATTATAGTTTAGTGTATTATAGTTTTTCCATTTCTTCTGCTTATTAAAAACAAAAACCTATAGAGCCCATCATAATAGCCCATCAGCTGGATCATAATTCTTTCAGGGTTTCTAACTGTTACATACAGTACATATATATTTGTTTGGAAGTCCATGTTTTGTAGTACATGCAGTATGTTCACCAGAGAAGCCTACAATAGTATACATTTTTTATGGATCAATGTAATAAATCAGTTTTACTTATCTCTCAATGACATGTCCTGTATGTATTTTTGTGTGAGCAAAACAGAAAACACGAATTTAAATATTTTAATGTTAGAAAACTTAAATACTTAAATTATACATTTGTGTATGCTCCATTTTGCTGTTCTTTTATAAATGATACACTCAGTACATGTCATTTGGGGCAGAAGCCCCACACAACAATAGAATGGCTCCTTTTAGAGGGACTAAATACTAAAATACAGTAACTATGGTTAATCTCCAACTTCAGTATCATCGTGAGGAAATGGGCCTTGGAAAGTAAATTAACATGCTGTGAGGTTCCAACAAAACCAGTGAAATGCCAGATCTTCAAATATGCAGTATATAAAGTTAAATGAGATTGTTAATTTCACTATTTTTTTAATTTAATAATTTTACTTTTTCTTGTCCATCATGATTACAGCATTAGAGGAAAATAAGGCTATTTTACAACTTTGTTTGCAAAGCTTTTAATTACGTTAAGCTCATCTCCCCAGGCAGGTGGGTGTGCAGATCATCAATACCTGTCAGTCATGAATCCTTGATAGTATTATATCTACTGTACTCCCACCTTCTCTCACAAACTCTATTGAGCCTTTCTACTTGATCCCCATGTGTTCGGGGTAAAACAAAAACAGGTGGCTTTTGTCCCATTCATTCCATATATAATCGTCACAACCACGACCAGATATGGCTAAAAATGTACATATGTTATTAAGGCTGCTTATAAACTGTGTCGTGTAAAGAAATGAAATTTGGAATAAAAATGAGCACTTTCCTATGGACAATGCCAGCACACACCAAAGGATGCGACATCAGCTCCATGTGGCGACCAGTAGTGTGCATCACAGCATACATGCAAAGCAGGGCACACT
This sequence comes from Lepisosteus platostomus, assembly GCF_059453375.1. NCBI lineage: Eukaryota > Metazoa > Chordata > Actinopteri > Semionotiformes > Lepisosteidae > Lepisosteus > Lepisosteus platostomus. The sequence goes on along the minus strand of NC_142627.1, from coordinate 19,709,527 downwards.
ACACCACTGTTCCTCTTGGTGTATACAGTATGTGTTGACCAGATTTTACTTGTCTTTGGTGCACAGTTTTCAAACTATTAAATAATTAAAAAAATAAAACTATTCTCATATTTTATTTGTATCTAAAGATAACTTATTTAATCATTTTTCTTTCATATTCTCTACTAACAACATAGGATACCTATTGGAGCTATTTTGTATAGCAATCTGTTTCTACAACATTTTAAAAATCTGCCATTTATATCCCATATATGAATTATGAGCGACATTAATGCAATACATTCAAAATTTGAAGCCTAACCTTGACATAACCTTTAAGTCCATCTTCCAATTCTTTTTCATGCACACTGATGACAAGTTCTCCTAACACAGACAGATTGTTTTTTTGCCAGTCAGACGAATGATAATTCTTGTCAAAAGAAGGCACATTGCATGCATACAGCAGACACCTGAATAAAAAAAAACAGTGTGAGGTATACAATTATTGGGTTTATGTTTGGGTTTTTTCACACTTGTATAACCTGACGCAATTAAATTGAGTCATTTGACTCCAATTAACCTCCAAATGTCTGCCCTGGTGGAGATGGAATGATCACTTTTTATTGTATTATGTTGTGTGAAGTCAAAGTCAAGAGACTTTGTCAGAAAAGCTTTAATAACAATGGTGTTTTCTAGATAATTCCATGCAGCGCAAGGTAATTAGAAATGTCTGAAACATGAGAAAAATAGCGTTCATGTAAGTTTCAAGACTCTGACATTGCTCTTTTTTCACCCTGTGAAAAAGAATGTTGAATTGCATATAAGATTAATAGGCCATTAGCTTAAAACAGATAAAGTGCATGTCTGACAAGTTAAAAGTTAAAAGTATATATTGTATTTTTGACCTGTGAATACTGAGCCATGTAAAAAAAATCATTAAGGTCTTACAGCGGTGTAAGCATCTGCAGAAAACTTTAAATCCTTGAACACAGCAAACCATGCTGAAGAGCAGTGATGAAAGAAAATAGCCTGTTACATAGTCAGTTCTTCATATCATCTAACCATTGTCTATTGTAATGTTATGCCTTGTGGGGCTAGTAATCACGCTGTTTCACACAGTGTGAAAACACGTGTCCAGGCAAAATTCTTCAATAATGGTCATGATCAACCACTACAGATTTTCAACAGCAGACTTCCTCCCTGCACCAGTTCACTATCAAAGCGGACAATGACGTTATTTTTTTTCTTGTTGGGCTATGTTGTTGAAAACAACATACAATGCTGTAGATAGTTTTTTTGGGGGGGTCTGACATTAGAAAATATTAAAATGTTATTTGAAAAGGTAGGATTGTTTATCATGGGTGAATTACACTAGAAATAAAATCCTGAAAAGAGGTTCAGAAATCCTATAATGTGACACGACAAATGTGTAAAATACACTGTGTGTAAAGTCCAGTAACCTCAAAGAAATGTCACACACAGACAGGCCTAAAGGAAATTTAGTTGCGGACAACATTTTAAAGTGCTGACATAGACAACTAGTAGGCATAAATGGAAAAAAAGAGGATGTTCTCCTTCACCTCTGCTACTTTAGCTTCTAATCCTCTGTGAAGTAATTTCCCAAAACTAAAAATACCTTTGCGGCCGCTCCTTGGTTAACTCCTCTCTCTCTGTGGGGATGCAAATGTTTTTGTCCTAAATCCCTATTCCCATGCCTAATGTTTCGATAAGCATTCCCAAATACATTGTTCTATTTGGGTGTTGTTATTCCTCATATACAGAACAGGAATTCCATTTTTACACAAAGGGCTATGAGAGACCAAAAAATGTTATCGAACCTTGTTGCTATCTGAAGTCGTTCAAGAAGCTACTGAATGAGATCCTAGGATAAGTGAAATACCAGCAACTAAACAAGCTGGCTAGCCTCCTCTTGTTTGTAACCTTCCTGTATGGTCTTATGTACGCATGTTTATGCGACTGTACAATCGTGCATTCTATTGACTTTGTAGTAAGAAGGAGCTGCTTGAGACTTCTCTCAAGCTGTGTGCAAACAAAGGTGGGATTTGCTTTTGTGATTGACAGTCGTTTGTCACCTGTTAATGTAGTGTGCTGCGTACAGTCAGGTGCTGTTCCAGTAGGGCAGCTTGTGAGATTACCCTTTCCTGCAATGAGGCTGATAGGCAATAATAAGAAATGAAATCAGTTTAATGGAATCACAGCACGCAGTTCCCTCCTTGCCTTGATAAAACGTTTCTCATAAAAGGTAATTGATACGCTCACAAGTTCTTCCCATTATGTTGTAGGTTGAATGTCAGCTGTTCAGTAATTTAGGTTTACTTTGCTCAGCAATAGTTCTACACTGATCTTAGAGATTTGCTTTTTTCAGCACTCGAAGGAACTACTGGAAAAAAGGAAAGAAATATAATCAGAAATATAGTCTATAGTCAGAACACTTAAAAATAGGAGCAATTCAAATTTCACTGTTTTCAGTACTTTCATTCTGTTCTAGCAAGAAGATATAAACAGAAAATATACAGTTGGGATATATATATATAATATATATATATAAAAAATAAATGGTATGATATATAAAGATGGGATTATGACTTTCTTTGTTCATGTATGTCAACATCTATTAAAATAATTACTTCTAACTCCAATCAAGAAAATGCTGAAAAATATGACTATCCGTAGAAAAGTACATATGGCACTTAATACTTCCACTTTCTTTATTTATTATACACTGATCCTCAAATTTCTCACTGCTTCTCATACAAAGCACAACTTGATTAGAAAGCCCTATTATCACAAATTTCTGATTTTTCTTTGTCATATGCAAAACAGTGAAATTATAAACTGTAACAATTGCAGTTGGTTCATTTCTCACACAATGAAGATTTAAAGGAAAAGGCTTAATCTGCTTTGCAAAAAATGTAAAAGTAAGCCAAATGTGGTCTTCAGGAAAGATGAGTGGACGTTTTGATTCACCTTTGCTCCTGTAGCGGATGTGTATTGGCAGTCCTGACAAAGACGTCTATCCCTCTGAGATGGTACAGCTGAGGCCACTCTCAAGATGTGTACAGGTCAGGCCTTGCTTCATCGGGATCAATAACAATCCCCCTGCTTACGCAGTTCTGCGTCGTCTCATGCCTGAAAGAAACACAACACACAGCGAGTCTAGATATGAAACAAAATAGGTCCCCCTGGAAGACAGAGGACGGGGAGAGAGCACCAAGCACGGCCACCTCATCCTTCACTTTATTATCTCCATAAACTTCAACAATTACATTACACAGAACACAGGACTACACCAAGATTAAATTACCTGGGATTGCTGTTTGTTTTTTGCCTATTCTTTTATTTGATTTATCTCTTGAAACACGACCTGTGTCTGCGTGCATGTTGTGAGATATGTTTTGCTTTAAAATAACCAACAGGCTTTATTTTCCTTAGTGCGGTCTACCAGTGAGGTGTCGGTATAGTAAGACCCTTTATTCCGATCTGCTATGCAGCCTTTTGACCCTTAGTAGTAAAGAATCTGTTAGGATTGGCATTCTTTACCAGACTGCAGTTATTGTAAGTTTTGGGCACAACTATAACAATGTATCCAAAGAGGGCAGCCCATCCTTTTCCATTCCTGAAACTCTATACTGCACATTTAAATATACTTTCAGAAGTGCAGGTCTGAATTGGACAGTATGCACTTTTAGGGAAAGAAGACTTGTCCATCAACTCACTTTTTCTTTAGTTTTCTATTGGTATTAGATGTTGTGTCTGATTAGAAATTAAATCTTTCAACACAAATTTAAGTTTTGAATGCAATTGGTAGTAGCCGGTATCAGTTGAAAATGTTACACTATGATTAACACTATGACAAGTCTGAGAAGACTGAAAGGGACACATACTGTACTTGTGCATGTTCATGTAAATGAAATTAAGACATGCTACTGACCAATACAAATACACTACCCACTATATATGAATATATATATATACACAACAGATGGACAGCATGCTAATGCAGTGATTATCATGACTGGGCTCTGGCTTCAATTCTGGACCTGGGGTGCTAGATGCATGGAGTTTGTAACATATGTTCTCCCCACGTTTGTGTGGGTTTTCACTGGGTGCTCTGGGATTCCACAGTCCAAAAACATATTGTACTGGCAGACTTATTCACTTCTGGGAAAATTGGCCCTGGTGTGAATGTGAGTGTGTGCATATCTGTGTCTACCACTCCTGTGATGGGTTCCTGTCCAGTGTACCCTGAATTGTGTCCATTGCTTTTTGGCATAGACTCTGGCTCTATACTGGAAAACATTGTTAAAAAATTTGGGAGGATGGATATCCTACAGATAGGGTTAAAGGATGATTTTTGCTTCAGTGGTAAAGTATTACAGAAAAAACACGGAGATCCAGACCTGAACAAACAATCACTGTGCTTCATCTTCCACCAGGCTTTTTCTCTGTAACATGCTGAAACAGGATCGAAACGCAGAAGGCTGAAATTGCAAAAATCATAATTATCACACTCTCAATTATCACATAATACTCAATCGCCAAGGTGCTGTAGAGTACACAGATCAGACATAATGGTTACATTACATCACTTTCTCTCAGCAAAAATACAACTTGTTTGTGCTACCTACAGCTTACCAAGTGCATTCCTGTTCCATGAGGTCTATACCCAAGAATTCATTGTGAGAACTCACAAGCAATGTGAAAGATCAAACTACAAATTTGGAATAAGAAGATTGTACATGTCTGCCCCTTTCTTACAGCCAAAAGCAGTAGTTAAAAAGATTAGACAGCAACTAACTGTGTCTGCTTTTGAGTGTTGTCAATAATTACACAAAACATTTAGACTGATGTTGTAACCATTTAGATAGAATGTTATACCCATGAATTAACAAATTAACTGCTGTGTGCTTTCACGTACCAGCAATCACCAGCCTTCCTCTAACTGTTGTGCTTTCGTTTGAGTGATGTGGAAAAGATCATGTCAATCTAGGGCACAGTAGATCACCCATGACAAATGCTTTAATAGAAAAAAACAACCTTTTGCACAGAGTAGCATAAAAATGATTTCTCTTTAGTCTCTTTTAGTCTAAGTGATAAACATTTGTACAAAGTTGAATTTCTTGGGGGGGTGGGGGTAGTTGCCTGATCATGAGTGTCGCTTGCTCAGAAAGCAGGTTGAACTCTGTGATCCAGATGGTGCTACTGAGTCATGTTGGTCTTGACTGTGATGGGGGTTCCCCTAAGCAGTGGTGCCTAATTGGCAGTGTGCCACTGGGGCTAAAGTTGAAATTAGCCAACGAGGGCTCCCCTACCTTTCTGACTGCGACTCCTATGACTTGCTGGGTCTCTTGCATCTGATCTCAGGGACGTCAGTGAGAGACATGGCATTTAGCTCTCCTGTCGGAAGCTGTGGAGCGTATAGCGTATGAAATGCTAATGACTCTGGCCATGTTGGAGGAGCAAGTCCATGTTTCTCATTCTCTCCAAAGAAGGACACAGTTTTTCTGCCTTGAGGGCTGAGGTTCAAAACAACAGAACAACAGGCCATTCTAAACTAAAAAGTATTGAAGAATAAAACATGTTTGAATTCAGGACACACAAACCTCATCCTTTGTGTTCCACGCATGCTTTTCATTCCATTATGAGCTCTTTGACATTGTGTGTGAATGAGTTAGTAACTGTACAAATGCACCTTCTCTCCTTTTTCACAAGGCTATAACAATAGCTCTCAGAAAGGTAATGACTAAATACTTCATACTTTACATCCCTCAGATAAAACCATCAATGTCACAGTTATGCAGTACCACTTAGGACACACTAAAATAGAAGGATAACAAATAACAAATAAGGAATCCTAGACAGGCTCTGTATGTTTCACCTGTACCATATAAACCGATAGACATCTCTTATTACCAATTAATTTACAAGCATTGAAATCATTTTCTTGAAAGGTTTTCCCTTGTCTTTGTTCTATCAGCCTGAAACAGGTGGTAGCAACAAAATATGTGTTTTCTAGCTATTGGTTGTATATTCACCTGACTCTGTAAAATCAATAAATTTCAGTCCTGGTCGAAAGGTTAATCATGAGGCCCAAAGGAAAGGTATGTGCCTGCTTGTCAATACAGAAGTATATATAAATCAAAGGAATTTAAATGAACAAAAAATGTAATTGCATTTTAGCTTCCCAAAATGTAGAATTGATTTGGTTTTCTGGAAACATCACAAACAAATAGAAAAGCTGTTTAGGATTATGTGATTAAACCATTTGCTAATTTGTACTGACAGCCAAATGGATTTTAAGCAGAATAAACTGGCCCACGTGGAGTGTATAGATTGAATTATGTTATAAGAAATATTAAAAAACCATCTTTCCTTGGGCCTATTTTACTCCTGTTCAATATAATTATGCTATGTTTTCCTGACTTGTAGCTTTCAGTTAGAGTTCTCAAAGACATTCTCAGTAGGAATTAAAGCTATAGTCTGGAAACTGCATTCCACAAGTGTACCGTCCAAGGGTTTTTCTTTATTGTCATCTAGTTTGGACTTCTGTGTTTTGCACTGTGTAGGTACCTGATACTCTGTGTGACGGCACAGCTAAAGCTGAAAAGATTGAGACCTTCTTTCAAGAATCTCTCTGATTGAAGCTGTTAGCAAGAGAAGCTTGGCTCTGGCCTTCTGTCATATACAGGGTATTTAAGAAAAAAAGGTGGCACTTCATCATGCTGTGTGATTATCATGTTCTCCGACAGGGATTGCATATTTGTCCTGTTACTGTAGACCATTAAGCTGAACAGTGTTGATCCAGTGATGTCATTATGGGTATGCAGTGCACCTGCTAAAAAACACACACAATTTTGTATTGTTGTGATATGTTTCCTAGTCACGTAGAATGAGCAAATGATTTAGTTCTGGCCAAGCAGCAGTAGATTTGGGCTGGACACCAGAGTTCTTTCTCCCTTTCCTCCCTATTTCTTTCTTCCCCACCAACCCTATTCCTCTCTCTCCTCCACCCCCTACCTCCCTTTATCTTACTCACTCAATTCTTATGTTCAAGGCTGGCAACCTCTCTCAAGTCATCCAGTGTTCTTTGATGCTTTGCTAATCCCTGTTTTGAAGTAATGTAATAAACCCACCTAGTGGTGGAATAATAACAGGATAATACAATATAGGTGACTTCCTTTAGACAGAGAACATTGCCACCTCACTGTGTATACTCAGGCGGTCTGAGGAAAACTTTCTCCAAGTGAAATTTCTCAGAACAGGCTTTTCCTAGAAGGAATGTTTGTAACACTGAGGGGAGGGGGAGGCTAGGCTCAGACCTGCTGGCATGTTCCAGTAAAGCCCACAGAGCTGACATTAGCCCAGGGATAAAGCAATTTCATCAGAAACAAAGAGGAGTTAAAAAATATTGCCTGGCTTCCAGATATAAAAAGACAAATGAAAGGTATTGGAGTAACCAAAATAAATGCTTTCGAATCCTTTCGATTTCCCGGTGGCATCATTACGTGTGTGCACGTATGTTTGTGCAATGAGGACTGGAGACTGCTAAAGCCTTGTATATAATAATAATAATAATAATAATTGCTTACACTTATATAGCGCTTTTCTGGACACTCCACTCAAAGCGCTTTACAGGTAATGGGGACTCCCCTCCACCACCACCAATGTGCAGCATCCACCTGGATGATGCGACGGCAGCCATAGTGCGCCAGAACGCTCACCACACATCAGCTATCAGTGGGGAGGAGAGCAGAGAAAAATCATTCGAGCCAGAGACAAGGAGAGAAACTTTTAACTTCGGTTTCATTATTTGGCAACTGCAAAGTGGAATTGCTTGGCTTTATCGTATCTCCAATTCTGCTGCTGAAATTCATGCCCCTGCACTTCTCTTTTAAAATTTCCTCCAGTGAGCGGCCTACTGAAAACATTAAACCTAAAACATGCTTCTTCCCCAGTTTATCTGCTTGATCCTTATGATACGTTAATCCCATCTGTGCCTACAGCAGCCCAAAGTAGTCCCAGTAGGAACACAAATCTATATCAGCAAAAGAGAGAATCAGTGGACATTTCCAACAACAGCATTTTCTCTTTTTTTCAGCTTCTTCTTCCTTAAAGGTAGGTACAGGCTTGTTGTAATGACAGATGAATAAATCAGGTCCGTTTTTCTAACTGAAGACCCTATCAATTGCATCTTGCTTCTCTGTCCCATAAGGAGCGGCTGCTAAGCATTCCTGAGGGAAAGGCACTTTCACGAACTGCTCCACCTCTGGAATAAAATACACTTTACTTACAATTGCTGCCTCCTACAGACCATTTCTTGCATTTCTAAAGAAAAGATATCCCTACTGCTTCAATGGTATATTTACTGTAGGGACAATTAAAAAAAGAACACATTATATAAACTCAATTCTTTTTAAAGGATCCTGTATAAATAGCTTTTATACATAATGTGAGTTCTGATTAATGAAGCAACAAACCAGCAGAATACAGTATGGTGCTATGTTTAACTTGCAAATAAATCCAGATGATTTTTTGTGGAGGGAGGGGGAAACTGACCACAATACCAGTCAGTCTGCACTTACACTACTAACTGCAGCTTTTTCCTTAAAGACATGTCGCAGGTGGCACAGGGGTTGGCATTTATTTGTAAGGTCTCCTGGTGTCCGCCTGGGTTGCCTTCAGGTGCTCTGGTGTCCTCCCACAGTTCAAAACCATACTGGTACAGTAGGTTAATTGGATTCTAAGAAAACTGACCCTGGTGTGACTGTGTCTGTCTGCTCTGCGATGAACTGGTGTCCTGTCCAGGGTGTAACCTGCCTTGCACCTGTTGCTTGCCTGGATGGGCTCCAACTCCCCTGCGGCCCTGAATTGGATGAAGTGTTTAGAAAATGGACTGATGGGTGGAATGTTTTAACAGGCTTATGACATGTTCTTAAGACCTGTGAAAAGATGTTAAAATAAATACTACACATAACTTTTTAAAAATTATTTGCATGACTATTCACTGCTCAATGCCTTTCTCTAAAGGCCTAGACTGGGAGATCATGCATGGATTAAAAGTGCTTCTGTCAGTGACTCCTATCAAGGCCTCTCTTTCAAATTCTCATGGTGAACATAAAGTCACTCAGGCTTCCACTTCCTACCTGAATCAGCAGATTGCTGTCATTTGCAAATGACCGGCATTGGAGACTGTGCCGTTTGACTGTAAATTGCAATTTTTCAGTCTTGAAGCATTTTTGCTTGCAGTATAAATAGAATTTTTAGAACTGCTTTGATCTAACCTACTGGAGTAAAGAGATATTTAGTGTTGTTCCTTTTATGTGATGGCACTACCTTAGCCATTGTAATTACCATGAAAGGCTTTGTGTGATGATGAATCTTTAAGACATTTCTTTAAGAAATAAGGATTGAAATACTGTATGGGTTCTGAAAGTCTCAAGGCCATTTAGGAACTAGCTTAAGGTTTAGTTTTTTTCAAAGGTAAACTCTAATCATGACAATAGTATGCAGTTCGGGCAGCAGACATGCTAGGCTCCTGTCTCCTGAATAGAATGTGCACAAAGGCACAATCTACCTTTTCAAGACCCATAGACCCTCCTGGGCTGCAAATGGAAGGAATTTCACACCAGTTTTTTTCTATGAAGTAAGAAGGGTTCATGTTTGATGGCAAGCTCTTGATTTTATTGTGTTGAGTTCTTTTGTGCTTGACCTGGATCTGACACTAGTAACATAATGTTGAATTAAATACAGTATAGCTGTCCTGGTACATAACAGCCTGTATTCATTGTTTAAATGTTTTCATAATAAAAATAATATAAGTGAGAGTTCAATGTTCAGGGAAGTAGAGTGGCCATTATATTACATATCTGGCAAAATTATTTGTTTTTGCAAATATTTTTTGGTCTCTGTGTCCTTCTAGAGCTCTTTGCTGGTATAATAGGTTTGTCCGAAAAATGTTTTTTTTAGCACCTTGTGAATGAAAAGAAAACAAGACAAAGAGTCGTTATTTAAATAGATCCAAATATTTCCTAAAACCACAAAGAAATCAAACAAACAAAAAAGGTAGCTCTTTTTAACTTGCTTTGCCAGATGTTTGCAACTGATGATATCTTCAAGCTGACATCATGTTTTGACTGCCTGGTTTCAGAGTGTCTGGGAATTTGTAAAGCTGCTTATTATAGGGGCATGTTTGAAGGTTTCATGTGAGTGTCCATGTATTCATGTATTTTGAAAATGAAAAAGAAAGCAAAATGTTGTTTCTAGTAAACCTAGATGAGCACAATTCTTCTTTTCAGGATACAAAATACTGTACAATGTACAATGTACAAAGTCATAGCACACGTACAATATGAAAGTACATTTCTGCACACCAAAAAAAATGAACACAGAATCTGTGTAATGGAGAGGAATAAATAATATTAATAATGTTCAGTATGTGTTGTGAAACTATTATAGCAAAATGCCAAGCACAAAGAAGAGCAGAAAAAGCATGAGCATATTGATTGTTTGTAAAACTGTATTTTCCAAAAAGGAAATTGTGATATTAAGATGTATTGGATCAGATATATACTGTAAAATAAGGATACTGTGAAACATGCAGCTTGAATAGAATAGTTCAGCTATTTGGCTATTGGGCACAGTTTTGAAATTGGTAAGAACTGTAATATCTGCCCTCTGAATAATTAAAAGACATAGTAAACACACTACTAATAACGTAAATGCAATGTTATTGCATTGCTTAGTAGTCGCATGGAGCTGAGAATGTGCTTTGTCATTTATGCCATTGTCAAGGTGTTTTACTAAGAGAAAAACCTTGAGGAGCAATGAAATTCAGTGTCTGTTCTCCAAATGCACAGGGCCAAGCAGGAGATTAAATGGCACCACCTGCATTATTTATACTATAATTACATTTGTGCGCCTTAAAATGAGTTCTGGGGATATGCATCTGCTTTGTTCTCTTTATGATTTTATCATAGAATATTTTTGCAACTCTATGAAGAAACAGAACAAAACTGCACGTATCAAAATGCGTTGATTAAGTCAGGATTTCAAGGGAGGGCTGCTTAATATTACAAAAAGTGCAATGCTTTTCTCCCTATAAAAATAATGAGTGAAGCAACATGAATAGCTTTCATATTCAATGTAATCAGTAGCAAAGATGAAACCATTTCTGTCTCATGCAGTGGCTTTTTACGTTTGTGAAAAATAATAAAGCAAGAGTCATTTGCAGCCACTGCTTTCCAGACACAGGTCATTTATTGTAGTATCTGATTAAATTCACTGTACAAGAAATAATGAAGGTGATGTCCCACTGAGTTTCTATGAAAACATATTGTAAGTGAATTTCAGGCAAGGTATTCCAATCTAAATGATAATTTAAATTAAGGACTACTGTAAATGTTAACAATGTTAGTCTGAGTAAACAGCCCAAAAGTCTCATTTTTTGTTCTTTTATAAGAATAATTTTATCTATATTTTATACCTATAATACACCTTTGAATAAAAAAATAATGCTATAAGAATGTGTTAATGGCAGTATTAAATGAGACATCCTGGATCAGCAGTACTTGCAGTAAAGAGTTACAATACAACACAGTTAGAGTAACATTTTACTGTGTGTTATACAGTCTTACAATCAGTCACTGTACTAATACTTTGTTTCAAAGGGACAGTGTTTTTCTTGAATAGAGCAGGATGTTTAGTAGACCAGGTGGATTGTATTAATATGGTGTTTCTCAACTGTCTTTCAAGGGAAGGCCTCTAGATCTATTCGTTTTAAGTCTAACTGAATTTGTCGTGAACTTTGGTAGCCGAATTGATTGAACTAATTAAGAGGACTTTTTTTGCAGTTGAGAAGTTGGCTGGGGCTAGCTAGTAATTGCTATCAACCCTAAAACCATGCTTGGGTTTCACCATGCCTTTGTTCAGGTGAGTGGAATGTAAGGAACTGGACTTTTTATGGGACATTCTGAGGCATCCAGGCATCATTAATTGGTCACCTGTTAAGGAAGTAATAGTAGTTAGGCCTCTGGACACATACCTGTACATACAGTAGGTTGATTACTGGGCACAATACAGGTATTGGACCCTTGAACACAGTACTTCCATTAGATGTAATAAGTAAGTTGCTAAGAGAATGGATAGAGTTCTGATGGTTACATTTCTTCACAACATCACACCTGCGACAGAGTGGTTTTGAAACCAGAGTGCAGGAATAGGCTAAAAAGGTCTAATCATGCAAGATGAAAATTTAGCCTCACATGGCTGCTTTAGAGTTGAGAACCATGAAATGGTACATCCCCATGCCTGCTCTTTCTTGCAATTTAACAACCTCCGCTACACTAATCCATTTTTGTAATAAACACTAAATAAAAACTTGTATTTTTTTCCTTCATTCTAATCCTCTTACTGAAAACAGCCTGGTATTTCTAAGATTTAGATTCTCTCAGTCAGATGTCTATATGCTTCTGAAAACTGAAAGTGACCTAAATAACAAGAACTCAAGATTTATTTCCTGGTCAGGTTTGTATTTGCACCAGCAGCAGGTGTTTTGAGAATCCCATGCTGTGAGTTTCATAGTTGGCGCTGAATGATCATAAATACCTTCTTTCAGGATATTTAACTTATTTGCCTTATTTAGACTTATAGCAGAGGGTTGAACATATGAACAGATTTCTATGTTTAAAGCAATACATTTCAGTGCATATTGCTCCGCTGCGAATGTTCATCTTTATTATGTTTGCTTGTTCTTTATAACATGCCTTTTCTTACATGCCTATTCTTTATTAATATTTTAATATCAACAATCGTAATGTATGTCCATCAGCTGTCCATAGATCAAAGTTGAGAAAAAAAATTATAAGTTCCAATTTGAAAGCTGCTGTAAACTTTATTGTAACAGGACTGTTTTTCATGAGATATAAAATCTCAAAGAATATTGCACGTACTCATTGTTTTTTGCTTAACGTCTAACAGTTTCACATTACTGTATTTTCAATAAGCAAATATATATATATAATAAAATATGGTATTATAAATATGTTTCAAGAGACAATTAGATGGCGTGCTATTTTAACTGTTTTATTCTATTTAGTAGGTTTGATATGTTAGGATTAATAATATATTATCCTGGCTGTAGCAGACATGCAATCTACTATATAGATGAGCAAGAATTATATCCAGCAAACTAGCAAAGGGTAATATTGATAAACTAACAAAATATGAGCTATGTTGTTATTGACATAAACAACACGAAGGCCACAAATGTAATAATAGTGCTAAATTTATGACTATGATTCTTTTCAAAATACTATTTAAACATTTTCTTAATGCAAATCAGTTAAAGCTAGTAATGAATTCAGATTTTTTTTTACTGTATGTTGCCTAGCATCAAAGAGACTGAATCTTAATATTTTACTTTTGCCGTCTTGTTTTGTAAATGGGCGCAATGAGATCAGATAACAGCAGATTGTGTACCTACAATAATGTGAGCTAAATACTCTGGCATTCGTTTAGTTCTCAGCAGTCTATTAAAAAAAACATTAAAGAGGAAAAATCGGAGCCAAATGATTGGCTTGTGAATTCGAGCAGTTAAGTGATTAATTAGACTTCATTTTCTTCAACAGATCTTCCAAGCTTTCTCCAAATAGTGGCTTTTTTTGCAGTTACTAAAAATCACACCTCTGTTGGCTGGACTCTGATACTTCATGCATGAATGCCAATCTGATTGAGGACTCTTGTTAGGATTTCATTCGTCATTCTAATTAGCCATAATCATAGTCATCCTGGGTGCATGAGAATGTGCGAACGACCGATTCACAACCCCGGCCCATTTGAATATGAATCTCCACAGTAACTAACCATAAAACAGAAGGGAACAAAGAGGCTTCTCACTTGAAAATTCTGTTGCGTTTTCCCCCTCCAACGTCTCTTTTCCAGTTTTCTGAGATCAGGCTTCTAAAACAAGGGCTTCTTAATGAAGACAATGGCTTATTATTTCCTCTTGAATGACACAGAAGGGCCTGGATTTTAAAGAACCAAGTCTTTAAGCTGATGCCAGGGACAGGAAACAAAGACCAAAGGCAGGGAGGAGAGAGAACATAGTTCTCCTCACAGACTTGGTTTTGGAACACTGTCTGTAGAAACCAGGACCAAAGCTGTTTCCATTCTCAGATCACAGCCTGGGACTCCTTTTTTATTATTTTGAAGCAAGCCAGAAAAAGGAAAGCACAGCACTGATGCATATACCTTCATCAATTCTGTTACATAAAATTAAAAACAAGGAATCTCTTTTCATTTCCTTAAAAAATCATACATTGAGAAACCTGTGTTATACGTTTTTATTCTGTATATCAAGTAATGTGAATTCAATGGACATATACAAGATAAAAGGGGGTTCCTAGTGGTTTCTAGATTTATCTTAGGTCTCTGAAACATTATTAAAGACATTAACCCACAAAAAATGTGGCAATAAGCTTCACATCTGACAGGAGCACATGATAACATTTACTTTTAACTTTTTTTGTTAGTTTAACAAGAGGTTAATATCTCTCACCTCCTTAGATATGTAGTGCTTCCCATAAGTGGGTGAAAACAAGCAATATAATTTAGAGATTGTTCATTCAAATCAATTTGCAACCAGATAATTGGGACTAAGCACTTTAACACATTGTTTGTACAAGATATCTGTATAGAAGTTTTCATATAAAGAGAATGGCCTGCTTTCATCTTAAGCCGCTATGAGAGAAGGCCATTTGGCTCATATATCACACTTGTTAGTTAGTAGATAATTAATCAGAGAATATCATCCAGCTTATAAAAAAATCAGTGCATCATTTTCAACAATATTGCTGGGCAGCATGTTCCAGACACGTGCCTCCTGTTCTCAATTCTCAGGTCTTCTTCCTAAGCCCATGAAACTTCTTGAAAACATTTTGTCCTCGTATGACCCACACAGAAAATACTTTAATGAGCTTCACATCTGACAGGTTGTTTTAATGAATGTGTGGCAGATATTCATGGAAGTTCACTGCACAACAGTCCAGCAGTACAGCAACTCTTTATCATTAGCCTCACTGATCCCTTAAACATTAGATTTTGAAATAACACTTTCTTTTATTTCTTAAGAAAACGGTCCTTATCTGATTAAAAAATACTTTCTCTAAAGATTATGGTAATCATATTTTATTTTCAGGAGGCTTGAAGTACTAGACTTTGAGCCACAAGCACGTTCCAAGTTTAATTCTTAATTATGTGGTAGGAAACAATTAGTAAGCAGAGATAACTGTCTTTCCAATCCAATGGAGATTAATAGAGATACCTTGGGGCTTGGTAGTTGGACTTGTTTTAATTATTAATGAGGGAAAGCAACAATTGCAGCGCATAAGTAAATACCATTGCACTTGCAAATGAGGTTGTCGTTGCTGTGCAAAGGAAACATTAACTAAAATCCTAGTAAATTATAGCTCTTTGAATGTGAGTAAACAATTAATATTAGTTTGAAACTGATAGTGTAAAACAATGCAAATTTTTGCTTAAAAAGAAAAGGCTAAAGCTTTTCTAAGTATTATTAAAAGAAGGCAAGTTGTGAAGACTTGTTTTGAAGAGTTTTGAATGGGTGGTGCCAGTTCCTATCACATGGCCGACAGAGGAATCGTACTCCGTTGGGCCCCTGAGCAAGGCCCTTAACCCCAACTGCTCCAGGGGCGCTGTATAAATGGCTGACCCTGTGCTTTCATCCCAAGCTCCTCTCCCTGTCTGTGCGTCTCATGGAGAGGAAGTTGGGGTATGTGAGAAGACAAATTCCTAATACAATAAATTGTATATGGCCAATAAAGTGATCTTAAATTTACATAATTTAATTACAGTTCTGACAACGTGTCTTTGTATTTTTCTATTTGAACTGAGCAGAACTGAGAATATTTGGAGTAATATTAATTCTCTATAGACTTAATCTATTCACGCTGTTTAAATTGGCTATCCAAAGTTTCTAGTATTCCTTTTTGTTAGTGGAATAAGGTATCCAAGGAAACCTCAACAGTAGTGGCCTTGTCTGTCTCTGCCCTTCACATGTAAGTTAAGTCAATAAACGCACACTGGCTTCTGTTTAGCACTTCATGCCCTAACACACTCACAAGGGACAGCACTGTGACCCAGCAACAAATACTGTATACACAGTGAGCCACCTAATGGCGAAAGACTTTTAATCACCGAACCAACTCACTTCAGAACGTCCTTTTGAATATGTAATCAAAAGGAAATCTGGAACAAAATTATACTTTATTGGGATCATTTACATAAGGGGAATACAAAAACAAGAGAAAAAAATCCCACAAAAAGGAAGTAGTTAAGTTTCTAAATGGTTTTTCCCTCCTTCTATGAGGAGTAATAGGTCTCCGAGGTGGATTAAATGTCAACTCTAAAGAATTACTATTTAAATTGTAGAGAGCCTCTGGGGGGAATGTAGAAGATAGCACACATAATTAAAAAAACTTCAAGTTTGATTTATGGAGGTAAATTGGTAGTTTATAAATGCGTTCAGATATATACTGCATATTTAAACAAGCCCTCTGTATACCCCATTTTTCAGTTAATTATATTGGTGTGTGCTTGTTATAGTGTCTTTTTTATTTTGAAGGAACAATATGCCTTTTAATTAAATCGCCTGTTAATTTCATTTTGTTTGCACAGTGCCAGATTAATCTTCTGGAGTGAATGTACGCAAATATTGGCTATAAAAACTTAATGAGGAAAAAGTGACATCTCTGTGGAGAACCAGGGCATTTAATTTGTCCTACAGTTTAAAACCCTGCTTTTTAAAAAGGAATAGGTAGTCTGAAAAGTATGGGATTGTACTTCAAATTCAGAAGCATTATACTAAATTAGTGGCTGACAGTTAAATATTTAAAGAGAAAATAACAAAAGGAAATCTGGTCCTAACAGCATGGTCAAGAGCCTGATTAATATTTTAATTAAACAATTATTCAGCATTGCAAATAATAATTGGGATACAAAACCAACAGGAAGTCTCATGCGAACATCAATTATGAAAACGGTATGACTACAACAAAAAAAGATGAATGAATATTCAATATAGAACAAAAATTACTGACATTTCAAATATGAAACTAAATTTCAATCATTTCTCCTCAATATTTATAATAAAATGATCTGAATAAAAAAAATTATGTCATCACCACAATGGTGAAAGAAATTGTTGTGTGAAATCATGTTTAAAAGTGCTCAGGTATTGCAACAGAAATGTGGTCTGAGATGCCCTGCATTTCATAACTACCACATATGTTTCTTCAAAATTAATCCAAAGAATCATTTCAGACTGGACAATGAATCACACATTATGTCCTGTGGCTTTAAATGCAAATAAAATGTCACCTGTTCTCTAAACAATGTAGGAGTAAGGTACACATCTTTAAATCATCCAGGGTGACACTGTTTTATAGCATTTCTGTTTCTGCTTTACAAAGCATATCTGAACCACAATATTGAAAGTCTTTGATTGCTGTAAAGCCTTTATGTCTTATTTCACATCTGACTGTTTGGAGTAAAGATAAAGCAAGCATAGAATAGGATATAAGCATAAAGATGGCTTAGCAGTGTCAGCATCTTCTCTGTAGTTCACCTTGTTCCCTTAAAAGTGTGTGCAAAATGCATCCATCCATTTTCTAACTGCTTCTTTCAATTTAGGGTTGCGGAGATGCTGGAGCCTATCCCGGCAGGAAATGGGCACAATGCGGGGTACACCCTGGACAGACGCCAGTCCATTACAGGGGAGACAGACGAACACAGACGTGCACACACTCACACCAGAGCCAATTTTACCAGAATCAATCAACCTACCAGTATGTCTTTAGACTGTGGGAAGAAACTGGAGCACCTGAAGGACACCCATATACAGTACAAATATGTACTATACATATAAAAAGGTGGACATCTCAGTTAGCAAGTGTTTCGTTAAAAAGCAAATGGAAAATGGAATTAAAAAAAATCTTTTGGGGGCCTAAATATGCACCCCTTACTCTTGGAGAGTGTATCAGAACACCTGACTTACTATTTGATGTTCTTGGGATACACCTCAGACACCAATTAGGAAGAGAGGAAGTCTATCGAATGCATTCTTCATCCAGCATCAAACCACCGCATATAGTGCTGGAGAAGATGAAACAAAACTAAAATTAATTTCTTTGAAGGAGAAGAGATGAGGCTCTTTTTTGTCTCTATTTCAGCTTTTCCAGCCTTTTGGTAATTATTGATGATATTCCTTGAATGTGTCATTCCAGGAATCGCTGCTTTTGATCAAAGGACACATCTTGTTTCAGAGCGATAAATGAAAACATCTGAACATGTATTGATTTTATATAAACCAGCAGTCACATTGTCAATTTCATTTGATTGTTTTCCACCTGAAACCTGCGCCTTTTCTTTCTTCTTGCTAAGGTCTGGTGGGAAAGGGGAGTGAAAGCAAACTGACAGAGAATAAAATAACTCATTAGATTACTAATTGGAAAAGGGTGAGTGTTTCACCTTTAGGGCAACCATGGAAAATTCATCAAAGCCTTGTTCTATGGCTCTGAGAAGGATGTTTTTTTTTTTTTTTACCAATCCAGGGATTGCTTGTGAAACCAATGTTCTTCTTTTACAGTTTAAAGATTAAAGCATAACAGGTTTCGACAGTGGTGGATGGCAATCTCCGCAAGTTGTAAGAAAAAAAATCTTTTTCTTGCCCCTGACAATAGCAATAGCATTCAAGCTACTTTGGTTTCGTGCAGGCGGCACCAATCTCCCACTCTCATACAGAAAAGGTTGAAGAAATGATGCTGTTGAAGTCAAAGGTGGAAGATAGGATATGTTTTCTTCTCAGTTGTCATCGAAGGATGTATCTGAAGCAAACACTTCAGTTCGCCTCAGCTTGGGTTCCTTGTAATGTGGATTGTTTTTATTCAAGCACCTAACAAATCACTGTCACATTGCAGAAGTCGACCTTTCTTTTCAATCTATGCACTTTTCCTGAGTTATAAATCAGTTGAGTTTCAAGCTGGATGAGATGGCATATGCCCTGGTTTGAAGAACAGATGGAAGCTTGGGGGGAAATTGTTTCTGGAGGCATGCTACAAGCAGCACTGCACTATAAAAGAGAGCCATTTGCGCTGATTTCTCACATAAATTATACAGGCAGGGAGCACAAACCCATTTAGCAGAAAATCTCTCATCTCGTTTTTAGAGGTCATTTAGCAAATTTAAATTAAAGTTATTTTTGATGAGTGACGGGGTTTAATGCCATGTGTTTTGCTGTGATTGCAATTTATGCTGGTGTCTTTTTTTATTCGTTTTTTGATTGTGTTTGGTTTAGTACAAAAGTAAACTGACTGCACAAGAATCTGTGCTTTCCAGATATACCAAATTATCCTTTGATTGATAATTGTCCAAGGGAGATTAAAGAGGTCCTATAACGAATGACTGGGGATAGAAAATTAGCTGGCATGCCTCATGCCTTATAAAGTACGTCGATAAACACAAACCAAGTTTGGCTTGAACTGAAGGACACCAAGTTTTGAACAACACCTTTCATCATACTTACAAATTCTACAGCACATCAGAGCAAAGATCAGACGATCAATTACCAACACAAAGACTAAAGGGCAAAGACTATAACTAAAGTCTCACTTGGTTAGAAAATGGTTGTAAAGAATAGCTACATTTAATCTGTTTTGCAGCTGGATCAGTAAGACACCTTCCTATTTCAAGGTGTTCAAATCACTCCTTTGTTTCATATGCAATTAGGTTGGGAAAAAAAATAGTCTCTGTCATTGGTTCCGTATTTACTTGAACAGCTGTTTGACTGGCACTTTTGTAAATGTCATATTCAAAGTACAATTAAATCTGATGCACAAAGAGTGTTTGCCATTTACTCGGTTCCATAGTAAATACCAATTTCAAAATCCTAAATCGATCACTAGAATTCCTATGAAATGTTTTATTTGTTGTTTTTTTAATTCCAATGACTAGACAAAGATTTCTGTCATCCAGTTTTTTAAAAACAAGACTGACCTTGGGTAAGAAATAAATCATCAGAGTAAATTATGGATGCACTGTGCTTCTGAAATTGTGGCTTTACAGGAACCACAAAACAAGTCTTCATGTGCTTGACATATGGAGTTGGCATAAAGTATAACAATACAATCTTTTTATAGGCTTTATTTTGGAATACTTTTCACACGGACCACGGTATTAAAATATTAATATAAAACACAGCTCTTTTTAAAATATAACAAATGATATCATATTTCAAACACATCACTGCCTTTGCATTACAAAAGCCACAAACTGTCTCCCTGGAATACACTGTCCTTCAGATTTTAAATTAAATTTAGAGTGTTCTCCTGGAGGATGTAAGATTGGCATGTTTGCACAAATAACATCAGACGGCCTTTTAATGTGAAAGCTACCTCTACTCCAGCAGAGTCATTAAGTAATGCATTTATTTTGAGGCCAATTAACCTTTTGTCAGGAGATTGTCAGTAACACAATGATCTCAGCTCTTGTGGTCACACTTGCACCAAAGAAGTGCATGACAGCGATTACGCCAACTGACACATGATGCAGGGATGAGTCTGCAGCTTTTAGTATTCTTGACTGCATTGCCAAGGATCAAGCAATCCTGACCCATCCATTAAGAAATTAAAGGGTCCACTGCAAACGTAAAACTGGGGAGATAAATAGCCCCCTTCCTCCATACTCCCAGCTCCATCCCTTGATGCACTTCTGCTAGACACTGTAAGTCACATTGCTAATCTTCAAAAAGGAGGACTGACCAGAGGCAGAGAATATACAGGATCTCCATGTTTACCCATCCACTTAATGAACTGTAAAGTAAAGGTTGATTTAGCATGAAATTCCAGGAATATATTAATTGTTTTGACAGAAACAAATAAGAAAAAGGGGCAGAAATACGACATCAAACGTAATTGCATTTTATAAAATACAGACTATTTTAATAAAATGCAATATGGTTAAAATTTGTATAATTCTTTAAATATCACAGGCTTGTGCACAGTAACATCTATGATTAAACTAAATTGTCTTTACAGATTTGTCCTCACTGTAGGATTTGGCTATAATTTCTAGAATTGAAAGAGCTGGGTTCAGTGAATACCAAGTCTTTCAGTTTTGCAATAGTGTGACACTCTCGAAACCAGACACAAGAATTGTGAATGGCCAGAAAAATGCTGATAACCCCTTTCAGATAGAACATATTTTTTAGCAGACTATGTGAACATGGTGATCTTAACCCATGATGTTTTTCTTTAAACTTGTGATCATATTGGTACAAGGACATTAACCACAGCTGATGTTTCCCTTGGTCTTCTGTTCATTTTTGTATTTATGCACAGTGACTCTTGATTATAAAGCAGTATAATCAGTGGCATCATCTGTATTGTTCTAATTTAGACAAAGTCTAATGGGCAGCAGGTGGACTCATGGTTAGCATTGCTGCCTTGTAGCATTCAGGTCCCTTTTTAATTCCGGACCTTGAGTTTGATTTGCGTGGAGTACACTCCAGTTATACATCTATTTGCAAGTTAATTCACAAAATTATGAGAGTTTACCCAGTAGGACAGGTCTTCTGTCAACTTTTCATTTGACTCAGTTTTGGAATACAACTCCTGAACAGTTCAATAGACAAGAAAAGCAGCCAAAAGTCTCTGGAAAAAAAGTTGAAGAGAGGAGCACATTACCACTCATCCTAAACTTCACTTGGGAACCTAAATCCAGCACTGAGTGTAAGAAATGTGCTGTGGGAATGCTGCGTGCAAGGACAAACCTTAGTGACCATTAAGAACATTTTTCTCCCTTCCATTGCTCTTCAACACGATGACACTTAATTATCATAAATTTAACTTCTAAGACAGAACTCAAAATGATGTTCTTCCACTCCCATTGTTAGAAATGTTTCTTGAGTGCTTAATTACAGTGCCGAATAAAACGAATGCTGGTGGTGCTTAGGTCTAGCAGTGTGTCATTTGGCTGAATACAGTCTGCACTGGCATGGATTGAAATTTTATCAACAGAAAAGATAAAGAGCAGTAGACAGCTAATGAAAATCTAGTACTGGCATAAACAACTTAAAAAGATATGGTACAAAATTTGTTTCAAGCATGAATTAGAAACTGCTCATTTTGTAGTTTCATTAATGGACTTACACAGTTGGTTACACGCCCCGGGGTACACACATTCTGTGTGTTTTTTAAGTCTCTGGCTGGTAGAGTTGGAAACCATGGTGAGCTACAAGCACTGTCTGCGCAGTCTTTATCTCCAACAAGAAATTCAGGGCGAGGAATTCTTTCATGCCCAAGAGTTTGTCTCATTGCAGACAGAAGAGAAGGTATTTCTGAAAGACTAAAAATAAACTGGCAAATAAAATGTAATAATCCCAAAACAGTGCAAGATTTTGCATATGTAGGGTTAGGTCAAAGCCAAAGCAATGTGCTGTTGATATTGGCTTCTCGCATGCGAGAAAAAGGTCACGCATTCTAACTATCTGTGAACAGACAAAGTGAATGAATAGAGGGGCTTCTGGGAGGCTCAAACAGTAAAGTTACTTGCTCCGAGTGGGCCACCACTATTGCCCAGATGTCACTGGTTTGAGCTGGGTCATGTAACTAACCACTTGTGACACTTCCCTGAGTGGCAGGGATCTGCAGTCAACACTGCTGCTGGGGCAGGTGTGCATTCATCAGTTATACAGGATCTTCAGAAAAACAGCCACTTCTGCAACCTTCTGGGCACCTACAGTACAAGCATGGAGTGACTTCACAGAGAGATGCATCACCCATCGTTGGTGCCAACCCTCATTGGAGACTGCAGTGTAGCACAGGAGAATGGAGAGGAGCTGTAGGTCCTTATTCTGCCTGTTCAGTACAGCACTAAACCAGGGTGATTCCATTTGGATTGGAGTAGAATTAAAAAAAAATATCTGGCAGTTAACAAAATAAAAAGTGCTTGAAACTTGTTCTTTCCATTAACCAATATATTTTTGAGCCACTGATTTTCGGCCTCTACTTGAGCCTTTTCTTTCTCAAGCTCCTGGACTCTTGAATGTAAAAACTGGATTTCTTCAGCAGGTGAAAGGAGAGAAATTTAGTCTTTTTCTTCCTAGGAGTGAAGCGTTTTAAAACGATTACCAACTAATACAATATGACATATCCTTAATATTTTCTGTTTTTCTTGGCTGTTGCCTTTTTATTTTTATACACAGCCGCGTGATGGTAATGTTTGTCAGGAAACTGTAAAACAACCAGACCTACGATGGCTCCTGTTACTGTACCTCTCTCAGCAAGTAAAAAGATGCCTAAATTCTAAAATATGTTAAAATGTCATATTTAGTCATTTTAATTAGACACTTAATACTGACACTGAACAAAACCTTCTATTTTAGATATCTTAAGATATCGCAAGGAAGTTTGCAGACCTGGAATAATGTCAGATGATGGTTTTCCTAAATAAACAGTGAGGTCTTCTGGCTGGATAATTCTTGAATACTACTAAGACACCTTTGATTACATTGGAATTCACATCCTGTTGCAACAAAATACTGTTTGACGTAAAAATATAAATAACAGCAGACAGCACACAGAGGCACATAACATCAAGGTCATTGTTTCTCTTACTCACATGATTCTATTCTGCCCCATTGGTCTCTGTTAGTAGAGGAGATCTGAATTATCCAGCAAGGCTACAGGAGATGTGTAATATTAGCTACTTTATATAATGTATATACTGTATACACTGAGAGGTAATTAAAAACACAACAAACAAGCACTGCCTCAAATGCACATACAAATACCAGGCTTGGATATATCCGATCAGCCCACACTATTACCATACAGAGCATCTAACTGTTAAATGTGTTTGTCTTCCCTTTTTCAAAGGGCTACGATATTCCTTGGGAGATGAAAGCCTTATCATGAATGCATGAGTTACTTGTACTTCTCCACTTGTGTGCAGTAAACAAGACTAGTTCTCTGCAAACATTGCTTTTATGCAATTTCCTTGCCAAGGGGATCAACAGTGCAGATGCATGCCTGCTACATGAATATTTTAAATGACAGGCTTAAATGCCTTTCAGATGACATGGAGAGTAAGGGACCTGACACCAACACCACAAAGAATTCTCCTGAGAGGGAAGAGGAAACAAAAACATCTGCATACAGTTCAGAGCAACAACTCCTGAAGCTCCCAAGGCTATTGCTTCTGAACACAGAGCAAGCGCTCGGTAGTGTTAAAACACACATGATTAGAGTCAGACTTGATTGCTGACAAAATTAAGTTAAGAACAAAATTTCTCTCTACTTTCGCTTTGTGCATATTTCCACATGACATTTCGTCAAATAAACAATTATTAAAAAATGACTGAACATCAGTTATTGTATTCAAACACTGTCAAGCAATTAAGAGAAGAAAATCTCAGTACATTATTTCTTCATAATTAAAAAGATGCAGGAAAATTCCCAGAAAGTTAAAGTGCAAAATGTACAAGACTGTGATTAGACCTGTACTACTATATGGAGCTGAATGCTTGGCAGTTGGAAAGAGGGAAGAGAACTTGATGAGAAGAACTGAAATGAGGATGTTGAGATGGATTCTGCAGATTTCAATGAAGGATAAGATCAGAAATGAAGAAATCCGTAGACGATGTAGGGTGGTGGATGTGGTTGAGAAGATGCGAGAGGCGAGGTTACGGTGGTATGGACATATCATGAGGAGGGACGTTGAGGAAGTAACAAAGAGGGTAATGGAATTTGAGGTGGAAGGTAACAGAGGAAGAGCCAGGCCTAGAAAGAGATGGATAGATTGTGTGAGAAAAGATATGGAGGTATGTGAAGTGAGTGAGGAAGATGTGCTCGAGAGAGACAAATGGAGAAGAGCAACCAAAGCAGCTGACCGCAGGACAGTCTGGGACTAAGGCTGTGAAAAAGAAGAAGAAGAAGAATTAAAAAGATGCACAAACATTTTTAATTTTGAAACGTCTATACTCTGCAGAAAAGATTATGTCTGCTACTTTAAATAATTACAGGGTACTGCTAAAATATTTTATAGTGCTATTTTATCTTTTTTACTCTTTGCTTTTTTCTTGATCAGGACAACGAACAACAGATTTTATTTATCACATGGCTCAGTTTTAAAATATTTAGCTGGAATTTTGTAAGCGCGACCAGTATAAAGCTGGTTAAAGCTCTGAAGTGTGAGCTAAGAAGTTAGATTGGTATTGCTTTTTAAAAGAGTCATTCAGATAAAAAATAAAGAAATCTCATCACAAAATTGCCTCAAAATTGAGTGCTAATCATGACGGTACCACAAATTTTGTGTGACATTGATTAGATACGAAAAGCCACCCTACTGTTAATCTGGGACCTCCATCAGAAATTAGAAACCACGGTACCCTAGAAATCACAGCAGGGCTCTTCATCAAAAAGAAATCACCAAGAAATTTTGGTGACACTAGAGGCTCAATAAGGGATTAGTGCCCTCAACAAAAGGAAGATTTCATCCTATATGAACAATGTGCTACTAAGAGGATTTAAGTTATAGAAAAACAGTAGCACTTTTATTGCAGCCTCATATGCAAAGAGCATTTAACATCAGCTGCATTTTTCATTTCATTTCCTAGTTGATTAATTTTACCTTACAAAGCAAACTGCTATTGCTGTCCTAAGCAACTAAATAAATTTAGAAAACTAAAAATAAAGAAGTGGTGGTGAACAAAGTTTTGCAACAAGAATACATACTTTACTACACACTTCTGCAGTAGCTCTCCAACTACTGCAACTTACTTTGTAAAGTCATGCGTGGAACAATACTGCAACTGGCTAACTGCTGAAGACAGGTTTGTGGTTTTCATCCAGGAGTGGATCAGGTGAAGATGGTGATATGCAAGACTTTTCTAACTATGGAATTACCTACCTAATGTTTATTTGTTTGAATTTGAAATATTTAAGGATGCGACTGTTTAATATGTGTTTCTGCTAAGTGTGAATACTCTCCACATAGTGTACACCAAGATAAAGTTAAAGTGTAGATTAGTTGTTTGAAATAAATTTTAAAAAGGATATCCTTATAGAAACAAGTTATCATTTGGTTTAAGACAGCCGCTGAGAAATCTTGTTAAAGGCATTAAGACCGTGAAAAAAAAAACCTTCACTTATTACAGACTGAGAAATGCTCCGGATGAAAAAGGTGAAGGCATTTAATGACTGTGTAATACAAAATAGTCCTTGACTTTCATAATTCTCAAAGCCATTATTTCAACTCATCATCATTTTGCTGATGTTCACACTATTTTAAACTTGGTTGGAAGGATAATGGATTTGCTCCTAAAAGTGCAAATTGGGTTTTATATCAGAGACCTGTCAGAGCAGCAGCAAGTGGACCTGACAGTGCTCCTGAATTTGTTGCTTGCCTTCATATCTCCCGCTTGCCAAGGTGAGCAGGGTTAATTTAACTTAACGGGGTGCTGCCAACGCCTGCGTCCCAAACCAAACAGTGTCCTAATAGTAATAGCTGCATTAACATTCGCAAAGCTAATGGCTTGAAAGCACCACAATATATTTTCTTCTCATCTCATAATCACTGCAATCTCAGTGCAGACGATTTTTCCTCTCACACAGCCTCTTAAAGTTTAAATCTGATGCCATTTAACCCGAATGAAACATAGAGAGGCCTATAAATAATTACCGATACTAAGAATGAATTCAGCAGGGGTTGTACATTGCCTCACTTTCTTCATAACAGGATACAGAACCCAAAGATGACGTGGAATGTGGAATGGCTAGAAAGGCTGGGCTAGAGTCAACCTCCTCGTCAACCTCCTCGGATCTTTTGAGATTACACCTGGATATCCGAGTCGTCCTTTTTACCAAATGGAAGATAAAGGTTCTTATTCACTCCTGTATTGGCAAACTCTACCATTCATTGGCATATATCCCCAGCCAATAAATGATAGCCATTCATTCAAATATGAGAAAATCAGGAAAATCATTATCTTCTCCAGCAGGCCATAATTGCAGTTACTGTAAAGCCTTTCAATGCACCAGCTGTTTTGAAATCAGCCATAATGTGCTTATTGAAATTCTGAGCAAAACCCGTTCTGGCAAAGACATTTAATCTACCTCTCTATCCTATATGAATTCTGTTTTTTTTTGTGCCTAAAAATTAGCCAATGAGTCTGGTAATTTTACTTATTTTCAGTAAGCATAATTTTAACCATTTACCATTCTTATAAACAGCCTTTTGAAATAATGTACTGTGTGCGAGACGTATAACTAAGGAGGTTTTTTTAAAATAAATTTTAATTAAAATGGAAAAATTGGACAGTGTAGTAACATGAAGCAGGTTCATGCAGGAGAGGAAATTTAATATTTGGAGTAAGTGTACAGAAGTAAGGTTTCAACAATATCTTTAAAAATTCAAAGAACCCGGTACAGCATATTCATTAATACAGATTATTCCAAGAACACTGGGTGGTGTGTTGAGAGGACAGCATGATTAGTAGCAAAAGTTTTATGTGCTTTTTTGATGACTTAATGCACTATAAAAGAAATAAGCTGTACACTTTTCCATACACAAGATCAACCAAAGAATACCATTATCGTACTTTAAAAAATGTTGCATCTCAGCTCTCACCCAGCCTTGAATCCAGAGGGATACGCTATTAAGATATCACTATGGCTACTAAAGAGAACAAACATTTTTGCATGTCAACTACAGCAAATTTTCCAACACTTATTTCATGTACAAAAGCTTGGATTTAAAAACTGTTTTAACTAGGCAGACACAAATCAGTCCTTTCCACCCGCTGAAAATATATTCGCAATATTAATACTCAAAGTTATCCGAGACTTTCAATAACCCAAAAGACTATGCTTGGATCAACTGTGCCCAAAACACAAATGGAAATCTGGAGGATGTGCACTAAGACCTTAATACAGGAGGCATTTTTTCACACTAAGGGCTATGGATGTCTGGAATAAGTTAGCCAGCTACACTGCTGATCCTTTAAGAAAAGGTATGCATAATCTACTGTTCCGGTTAAATCATTATTTAACCAGCAGCCACCAGCAGGTCGCCAGCAGCCAGATTACCCTGCAACTCACAACTGGCAACCCACTGAAGCTCAGCGGGTGTGAGCCTGGTCAGTACCTGGATGGGAGACATCCTGGGAAAAACTAAGGCTGCTGCTGGAAGAGGTGTTAGTGGGGCCAGCAGGGGGCGCTCACCCTGTGGTCCATGTGGGTCCTAATACCCCAGTATAGTGATGGGGACACTATACTGTAAATAAGCGCCGTCCTTCGGATGAGACGTAAAACCGAGGTCCTGACTCTCTGCGGTCATTAAAAATCCCAGGGCGTTTCTCGAAAAGAGTAGGGGTGTAACCCCGGCGTCCTGGCCAAATTTCCCATTGGCCTTTACCAATCATGGCCTCCTAATAATCCCCATCTATGAATTGGCTTCATCACTCTGTTCTCCTCCCCACTGATAGCTGGTGTGTGGTGAGCGTTCTGGCGCACTATGGCTGCCGTCGCATCATCCAGGTGGATGCTGCACATTGGTGGTGGTGGAGGGGAGTCCCCATTACCTGTAAAGTGCTTTGAGTGGAGTGTCCAGAAAAGCGCTATATAAGTGTAAGCAATTATTATTATTATTATAATAATAATACTGTACATATGTTGTCATGTTCTTACTTTAAAATCACGCATTCAGTATGAGTATTCATGTATTGGTATGTTTAAAATTACAATGTCACAGGGTATAAAACACTTTTAAAGATGCCACTGGACATACAGTACAGTACCATAGCAGTCATTCTCAATGATGTGTTTGTCAGAGCTTTGCAGCAGCATCATAATGCATTTTGGCTGAGGTATTGTTCACTATAGGGCTCCTACTTTATAGAAATGTTGTGCAAACTAATGTGCCCTTAATTATGAAGTAGTACATACAGTAGCCTTAAAGGTGTGTTGAATCAAAAACAAAAACAGCAGAACTACCTGTACTGAATCCATATCACTGTCTATTGAACATAAAACAATTCAGATTAGTTATGGCACAAGGCTGGAAATTGTCACTAAACATAACTAGATTGCAATTATTATTTATGTTGAGAACTCTCCAATAATGCAAGATAGAATTTCATTAGCCAGAGCTCCCCAGTGAGTCATATTTGCCAACACATGTCCAGAGTGGAATGGAGATGAACAGTTGGCAGAGCTGCTCAAAGAAGTCCTTTAAACTTACGAAATTTTAATGTTCGCCTGGGAGCAATTTCCAGCTTCAAGTGTCCATATTTGCTGAAAAATACTGCTGCATAAATAATGCCTAATGTACTGCACTTATATTTTTTCAGTGCTGTTCACTTTAAATTCAGCACTAACAGAACACTGAAACTCTATCACTACAGAAAGATCAAAGATATCTGCATCTTAGGGAATGCTTTATACTGTCCATTACATACTCTGAGCTTTTGAATAATGTGCAAATATGCTTATCTAATATTGGGCAAAAAACTAGCAGAGGGTGGCATGAAGCAGTTACATGAAAGTATCATCCTCACTTGTAATGTTATAAACAAGGATGAGCTTCCATAGAGAAAACAACCTTTACACTTCCTAGTAGACTAAGCATGTTGTTCATATCACTGAACCCTATTCTTTAAAAAGTCTATGCTTTGTCTAATCTCTTGGCTCAAAAAACAAAAAAATGATTTTCAGTTTTCACAATTTTAATTGAGCATGATTGAAACAGACCCTGCAAACAGCTCAAAAAACATTTGGAAATCCAGAACAAAATGTTACCTTCCTTACCTTTTCCGAACAAGGTTAAAAAAAAAAAACTTAGAATGTTCTTTTATTGTAGAATTTTTGGAACCTGAAAGCTTGGAACTAAGTACAGTGTTGACCCCTGGGAGAGAGGGGGGTAAATATTATAATCTGTCATTTTACTCATTAATATGTAAATTGAATCGTGTTTAGTCAATCATCTAACCCTGTAACTTTGGTTGTAATATGCCACATCACATTTGAAGAGATGCAGAAAACATTACATTGATGCATTTTCAATTTGAATATTAATGAAGTTTACAGCATCTACTAGCCCCAATGCTTTAAATAGTCTACATCTTTAAAAAGCTGCACATAAATCTCTCTAGAAAGACTAATAGAAAAAACAACATAATTATGTAAATTAACTCTTTATACCCAAGACTCTTTGCATTTATCCTAAAATCATTACACACCCAGGGTGGCAGCAGGTCCTCATTTTATTTTTGCCAAGATTCCTTTTGCTTTAAAAAAAGAACATCACTGTTGAACACACAAAGACCATGAGCACATGACTGGACTGTTGTCTCAAAACTGGTTTAGGACTCACTGGATCTCCAGTACTGCTGGAAACCACACATTTGTAGGGGATGAAAAACTGCATTCTAAAAGTATTTACTTGCCAACCGTCAATGCTAAATGCATTAAGCTTCCACAAGACAGAAACAGAAAATCTAAATGAGGCAGGGCTTCTATGATGTGCATCTAGAAATAATGCTACTGCATATGAATTTTATGTTTGAATTTGTATGAATCTAAAATTAAACAATAAAACATTATAAATGAAAAAATAGAACTATTTTTCATACCCTTACTTCCTTGCTAGTGTACAGTATGTAGGGCTAAATACTGTATTTTGAAGCAACTTATTTACAACTGCTAACATACAGACATATAGGGTTTATCAGAGTTGGAATCTTGAGCATTTTGATGTACAGTAAAACGGCACGAAGCTGCTAGAATTTCCAAATACACTGTAAGCAGGAACTGAGAGCCAAGACACACAGGTAGTATCAATCGATGCATAGTTCACATAATAAGGCGCTGGATCACCACATGAAACCAGTATGGCCTGTATTCATCATCACATAGAGTGTACCACCATCTGGAGTTCTGCAGCAGGCATGCAGCACCATTCAAGTGAAA
Organism: Lepisosteus platostomus; assembly: GCF_059453375.1. Classification (NCBI taxonomy): domain Eukaryota; kingdom Metazoa; phylum Chordata; class Actinopteri; order Semionotiformes; family Lepisosteidae; genus Lepisosteus; species Lepisosteus platostomus. Next base: position 19,678,493 of record NC_142627.1, on the reverse strand, counting down.
AAATGCTCTGGAAAAATCCAAAATATCTCATAAATGCTCATTTGAGTTTACAGTATATCTGGTGAGTGAGAAGGCCATGACATACTTCATACTGTAACACACAACATCAGTGTACAGCTGATTAAACTATTGGGAGACCACACATGCTCAGTAGATGTGGACATTGTCATCAGGTAGATGCCCCCATGAAATAAAATGCTACATGGGGTGAAGACGATCACTATTAAGTAGCCAATAACATCTACCTTGCCTTCAAAAGGAACAAATACACCCAGACCATCCCAGGAATATTATTATAGCCCCACAATATTATAGAACCACCAGAATCCTTTACTGTTGGAACAAAAAGCTCTACAATCCCCGAGTGCTTGAGGTTGTCGAGAACATGAAGGATAATTCCTCTGACCATATCACATCTCTCCACTGCTCAGCAGCCCATTGCCTGTGCTCTTTGTACCACTGGACGTGCCAGGAGTGAGGAGTGGTTCCTGCACTGCAATCCACCTCTGTACAGTGTACCACTCCGAGGAGCTCTTACAGACCACCTTTGATTAAACTGGATGCTTGCACCCCAGGTTGGCATTTGCAGTCAGATCACCTGCTGCGTAATTGCTTGGCTTTGTTTGCCCTGCACTCTGAATTTAAGCATGGATATCATGATTATAGTTTGTGCTTCCAGTTACTGTTGCGAAATCTCAACCAGTTGAGCCGTCTTGGTCACCGAAGCTCCTGCTGTACTCACCTCGACAAACACACCTCTTTCAAAGTCACTGTGCTCTCACAGCCAGAATTCCAGAAACCAGGCCCTCCTGTTTTTGTACATGCCTCTAAGCATGCTGGGATGCTAGCTGCTTAATTAAAACATGGCCAGAACTGAGTGGGAGACCTTGCTTTCAATATCCATAGTGTTCCCCCTTTGCTGGGTACTTCCATTGTTTCTGTCCAATACCTGTATTTGCAGTTTCTCATTTTGAAGTCCTCCATAACACCTGGAGAGTTTGCAAACTGTTTTAATTTGCACCAAATCGGTTGTCGTGTCATTTGGTCAATTGGTCTCATATACTGAGTTTTACAGACATACCTGCAAATACTAAAGTTAAACAGAACACAAGACGCATTATAAAATAGCGCCCTTCCTTAAATGACCGCTAGAACTGATCTTCGACTAGCTCGACAGCAAAACGTCTGCTACGATAGCAGGAATCTGTTAAGCACATGCAATCATTTTCAATCATTACAATAAAGTATGAATGATTACAGGGAAACTGTACTCACTCGCCAAACTGCCGAAGCAAAAGCAACTTATCCCGAAAAAGCACAACCAAATGAAAAAGTCCCTTCTCTGTTATAAGGCGAGATTTTACATGTGATTACCAAATACACAAATTTTACTTAGAAAAACGAAAAAAAGTTCCAGGCTATAAAAAACGGCACCATACATTTTTATTTATAACAAAGAGATCTCCGGTTACGTACAGTTAGCACTGGACTGGCAGCGATGCACTCGCCCCCACCGTTTTCAGGGTCCTTTCTAAGTCTTAGATCTAAGGCTAGGAGTAAAAAAATAAATTCGTGAAATAAGACGACCAAACCGTCAACTCTTGTTTAATGACCTGAATTCTTCGTTTTGTGCACAGACTGACCTACCCAATTAAATAAGCACTCGGTCACAACCAGAGGAAGCATGCTATAAAATACATAAAACTCAGTAGTTGCTTTAAAATAGTTGTAGCAGAAATCATGACAACCATAATAAGTTACGTTTGTATCTAGTAAATCGTTGCACGAAAACGTTGAAACAGAAACGGAAAAAAGGGCACTACATTTCCCAACATGCTTCAGGGACCATTACACGTGCGCTGATGCAGTGTGACCTGGGATGTCGTAGGCCATAGGCTTAAATACAAACAGAGACGTGTGCGTAGACTGTCAGTGTCACATTGTCAGAGACTGCGTCTCTTCAGCATGATAGGTATGTGACTGGTGATACTGTGTGACGTGTCTCTCTTGATTTCTCTTTTTCTTTCGAAATAAGAAAGAGTGCATTTAACCTGTAATTCAGCTTGACGACGGGAGATGGTAAATAGTGGCTTGCAGTTCATGATCCCAGCTATAGAAATCAAACGCTTAAACGGGGAATAGTCCCCTCAACTCCGCATTCTAATCTTAAAACTATACTATTGTACTGAAGAAAATGTATAGTGCATGACACCATTGCATAATTAATGCTGCTTTTCATTTCCCACTCCGTTGTTTATTACTTTTTTGTTTAAATTGGTTGCTTATCTACAAATAAGCCACGAGATACCTATTAAATCCTGAGACATTCCACGCAGCTTTTGACAGAGGTTAGTTGAGGGTGTCACGTGATCTCTCTGTGGCTCTTTTTTTTCTGTGCACTTCTCATTATTAGCAGGTGTTGTGAATCGATAGGATAATGAGCGTTTTTAATTACGTGCTATTGCTATCGCACATAACTAGGTACGTAGGGTATATAGCTTTAAATTCCCCATACATTCTTGTCATTCTGTACAACAGACGCAATGAAAAAGATTCAGTGCACAATATTTATGTAGTGCCTCTTAATCCCAGTTTTAGAGAGACTGTGAGAATTGTTAAAATCTGAGGCAGTGAGATGATTAGTCATCAGATTGCAATTTGAACATTATTAAAATACTTATAAGCATCTGCAGAGTGTTTCCCTTGTAGGAACAGTGTTAATTTCATTATGAAGGCTGTAGCTGGCATTGCTGTTACTGCAGCATGGAGCCAAGAGTCTGACATTGTGGATGAGCCCTTGCTTTTTAAACAAGGTGGCAGTTCTGACACTGAAAGGCGTTGAGGAGAACACCGATCGAGGTAATATATCCCACCATCTGTTTTCGAGCTGCTTCTTCCAGTTCAGGGTAGCAGGGGAGCCGGAGCCTAACTAGACAAGCAAGGGGCGCAAGGCAGGATACACTCTGGACAGGACGCCAGTCCATTGCAGGGCAGACACACAGGCACGCACACAGTCACACCAGGGCTAATATTCTCAAAATATACACATGTATTTTTGGACTGTGGGAGGAAACCGGTGCAAACTGGAGGAAACCCACATGAACGCAGAGAGAATATACAATCCCTGCACAGACAGTTTGGAATTCAACCCCAAAACCCAGCACTGCAAGGCAGCAATACTAACCACTGCGACACTGGGCCACCCTGAGCTCATAAACAACATATTCAAAATCTTGAAAGCAAGCTTCTGGCCAGGCAAGGGCTGTAAAAAGTGTTGACCCAGAGTTCTGAATTAAGCCAAAGAGACACAGCTGTACCATTTCCCTGTCGAATGTACCCATTTCTTTTTCTGTATCAAAATCTCAAGGTTAACTTGATTCAATCTCCTTGAACCGTGAAATTCGTTAGCAGAACTGTAGCAGGTCTTTATGTGAAGTCAAAACACTTCATATCTTGTGTTGTTTCCAGAACCAGTAACTTTAATAGAAACTTTATTCTAAACAAAACAATTTTTCATGGGATTGGAAAAAGAGCTTGTTCAGCATTTCAGACAGGATACTCCTTTTTTAAATGGCTAAAGGGGAAATACAATATTTGATGGATTTGAGATTTTTTTAGGATGATATTGTAGCACTAGTGTTACTGCTGGTAGTATTAAAACTTTGAAGACCAGTTGGAGGTACATACAGTAGCCATACCTAGGGCAGACAAACTGTTTAGACAAGTGGAATTTTCTATGCTGTTTATATCTTTGTCTGTTTGGCTTAATCTCATGTCAAATCTTTAGTTAAATATAGCTCTTTATGTTTAAGATATGCTTCCAGTACAGCTGGAAACCTGGAATTTCATCAACATTCTGTATTTTGCATCTCTAGAATCTCTGGAAGACCTATCACATTTATTTTAGGTACAGTAGGCCAATAGTAATAATATAATTAGTAGCAGTTGTCTGAACTAAGAATATTCTGTGTGATGTGAGATGTGAGACTGTATTTTCTGTACATTTTATTGTGACTTACAGTATAAAATCAGACAAAAAATGTTTTTTATATATTTTTAGAAGAGTTTCTAAAAATCCTAATAGAAGAATTCCTAAAATTTCTGGCGTCAAGTACTGTATAAAACCTTTACCACCATAGTTTCAGAAAAGTAAAAAACAAATCTAGATCTTTAATTAGTTAATTGCAAATCGCTTGCCCTGAAGCTTGGAGTGTAATTCAGTACATTACCTTTTTTATACAACATCTAAAAGTAAGCTTTTCCCAAAGATGTTCCTTAAACTCTGAGATTGAGCCATACTGCAGTATTTATATACTGTATGTATAATCCTAGTCTCTAATAAAACGACAAGTTTATCCCCTTGCATTGAAAACTTGTAGTTTTGTGAGAGTGTGGCTCCCATTAGCTGAATGTTTCCATGTTTATTTATAGCTTTCAGTGATCTAAAGCTCTACTGATTGGAGCCGTGTGAATAGTGGGCTGTATAACTAGGAGCTCATTATCAGTGTGTAACCCCAGCCAAGTATTGTCAGACAAGCAAGTAATAATAAAAACCTAACCAGAGCTCCAGAGTTACAGTGTGGTTAAATTGTTCCATCAATGTGCGTGCAGGCATGTTCACCATCTGAGAGAACAATTGTCGATATTGTTGTGGCTTTGACAGGCCATGGCTATCTACAGTACCACTGTACCACTTGGAAGAATGAGCCAAGGTACTAACATAAGTGTGGCAATTGAGGAGGAGAATAGGGAACTGGGAAAGGGCTGCATGTTACCGGTGTCTGATCTTAGGTGGACATATTGAAGAGGCAATTCTGCTCTTTACCACATATTAGTGTCGTGTTTTTTAAAGACCCTGGGGGATGTTGCTCGTTACAAAAAGGCACTCCGGTAACATATTGATTTCCCTCATTAGTCAATCAACCACCGATTCATATTCAGTAACTCCTTTATCCTTAAAGGAGTTAGGTGAACCAGAGTCTGACCCAGCAAAAACAGGATGTGAGCCAGGACTACAACTTAATTCCGGAATTTCAGGACATACATGCATCCAACCATCCATGCAAATGTATGGGCGTTTTCTAGACTTCAGTTAATCTGGATCCAGTCTTTCGATTGTCAGAGGGCACCAGAGTAGCTAAGGAAAGCCCAGGCAAGCATGGAGAGAACGTGCAAACTCCATACAGACAGCCTGCTTTGAATCAAGGACCCTTGAATTGCAACATGACAGTGCTACCTATTGTGCCACGATGTTTGCTCTAATAGACAGCCACATATCTTGGAGGCTCAATCACCATTCGATATTGATTTTGACATTCAATAAGATCTCTTTATTTTTTCAGGGAGGATCTATTCTCTTTTATTAACTATAAGAAGATGGAGTGCTGCTGACAGCACATTGTAACCTGCAACAGCTTCATTAAATCTGACACCTGACCACCTCAATGTGATACCTGTCCAGTCTTTTTGCTCTTTCCATTCATCAGCAGTAATTCTGATGTACATTCACTTTCCTGAAGTTTAGAAATAGTCCTCTGTCGGTGTAATGCTTCCCAACAGCATCTTTAAACAGTCAGAGTGCATTACAATATTACTGAGAGTTTCTTGATCAGATTACTGAGGTAAATCTACCAAAATAGGAAAGCCTTATTTGATTGTACTGTGGGCCACAGTAGGGGTGATTGATGCAGACAAACGGAGACAAGACTTCAATTCAAGTCAGCAATGTCTTATCAGAAATGTTTTGTTTATGTTTATGGATTCATGTAAAGGTGAATGCTAAAGAAAATCTAAGTGATCCACAGTTAAATCTTGAAATTCTCATTTGTCCAATAAGGTCATATGTAGATTTGTAATATCTAATGAGTATTCTGCTATTTTTTCAAATCAGATCTGCAAAGTAGCAACAGTACTTATTGACTTAATGATTGTAGCTAAAACCAAGGTTGCAGAATGTTCATGCACATACAGTATATTTAACTGGGAAGACTCTGTGATTTTCTGCATCCTGAATGAATGCAAACACTCACTGACAAAAATATTAGAAACCCCCAAGTAATATTGGGCCTCTGTTAGTAGCAGTTACAGCTCAGATTTGAGGTGGGCTGTATTCACTAGATCTTAAAATGTGTGGCCTAATCGCATTGCATTCTTCTAGCAGGGTCACCATCAGTTAAAGTTGTGATGTATTGGCTTGTGTGATGGAACAGCACAATGCAAAGATTCCACAGGTTCACAATAGGTTTGAGATCTGAGTAGGGTTCTGATCTGGGAAGATCATAGAAATATCTGTCCTGCTTCTCTAGCCCACTACTCTGTGCTCAAGATAGTCATCATTTGACTGCATGTCCCTGATAATGTAGTAAGTGACTGCATGTACTGTACGATGCTCGTATGGAGTTAAACATATTTATGTTTATCTGGCTTTTGGAAGTAGACAAATGTTAGATCCATTATATTTTGCATCTCTTGATGCATATGCTGTATATGACAAGCTTAACAAAAGTGGGAGAATTAGAATGTAGATAGTCCAGTTTATTCAAAAGGGCCGCTGAGTAGGTCTTAAATACACACTACTTATAAACATCATGTAGTACCTGAGATAATATTGATTTTCTCTTGATTCTCTGAAAAGGGACAGCTATAAAACACTGAATTTTATTTTCTGTGTCGTAGAAGATTACACCGGCATGGCGTGTTGTCAGGTGATGGGAAGGCGTGATATGGCTGTATTGACAGTTGTCAGGTTTCTATCTAAACAACTCAGAAGCCAGGGTATTGTTGTACTTGAAAGCAGCCATTAACAGAGAAGAAAGAGACTTTGATCGAATCCAGATCTAATGAATTGGTGTTAAGCAGCTGTCTAAAGCCTTAAGTATGGACATGAAAGAGAATAGCACTGTGATGGGAATTAGTGGTCAGAGTCTTGGGAAGAATGGCGTGAGTCAGGGAGCCAGCCATCCCCTGATGAAGCTGACATTGCGAGCTTGGCTATTACAATATTTCTTTAAAAGGGGATGCAGGGTTTTAACTTTTATTTTCTAGTGTATTAAGACGGAAAGATGATGGATGATGTCAGATAAATGAAAATAAGAACACATAAAAATAAACTGTAGCACAGACGAAACAAGCATTTTTGTGTACTTAAATCTGTTAATAGCAGGTTTAACATCAATAGCCAGACATCACTTTATCAAGCCCAACTTTATTCCAGCTTGTTCAGCTCTATATTAAAGTGACTAATGATGCTGAAGCTCACCTAGAATAAAGTGCTTTTAACTAAAGCAGTGTTTATGGACTTATCTTGAGCCCCTGACCTGGCTGCATAATTTGCTGTCTTAATTGCAGTGCTGTGTTGTTGTTTTTTTAGTTGACATTGCTTGTTATTGGAATTGGCTGCATTTGTCAGACAGATTACCTGCTTATTAGCATAAACAGCATATTACCCACATTTGTGGAGAGGTGACCATGCATTTCAGAAGTGAACAGTTCATTATTTCGGTTTGTGTTTAATGAGGAGGCAGGGAGAAGTGTGCAAATGTATACAGTGACATCAATGTGCAGACATACTGTACTGTCGAAGTCTTTCAAAGTAATGACAATTGACTGAAAAGCAAGGGATGAGCTTTGCAACCTCTGTACACCAAATTGGTATTGTTGGCTTATGTCACAAAATACTGCAATAACCTGTTTTCACTAAACATCGCTATCAGACTTTAGTTAAAAGTCATATTTCTAGTTATAAGTAAATAGTTCATCCTAGTTTCTCACTCGTACACAAAATGATCTTGCTTATTTCTTTATTGTAGATTTTAATTGAACTTGAATTGCTACTTATGTTTCTGTGGCAATAGTTTCCTTATGCATTGTATTTGGAAACTCCTAACTCTTTCAGTCATTTTTGATAAACTTGTCTGCTAAATATACTGAGAACACTAATTGTAAAATGATTTAAATGTTTGTGCATACTGTAAGTATAACAGTAATTACAAATTTGCTTTTCCTATGCATTATACACACATTCCAGAATGAGAGTTACATAGTTTTTCTACGGTTTCCGTAAAACTGAGTGCTACATCTTGAATAAAAAAATATTATTCCAGTGTTCTAAATGAAACTCCTGGGAGTCAGTCTCATTGGACCTTTTCATCTGGTGACAAATCATCTCTGGAACTAATCCTGTGCCTGACCGTTTCATTTTCATGTTTTCAAATTTGCTTTCTGCGAAAAGGGGGCACATTCATATTTTTTTTTTCTCCATTCAGCATTTTATCCCTATACCAAGCCCATAACAAGACAGTAAGAAGCAATTTTCTTTCACACTAAACCCAAGCTCCTGCACTGGACTGGTCCGTATTTGAGCCAAAGGCACATTGTGCTTTGAGTCTGAGCTCCAGGGAGAGGATTCTTGACTCATACTGTCAAACTAATTGAGATATCACAAGGCCGAGATATTTTGGTGTGCTTTATTTGCTGCTTGTTTTGTAGGAGTCTTGCAAAAGTTCAGGACGTTGACAAGTTTTCTAAACGGCTTTGCGTTCTAAGGTAATCATTGCTTAATCTACTCCATGGATGCCCCAGTTTCTCATTTTAGACCACATGGCGCCCAGACTGACTTTGTCTGGGAAGCTGGTCCATTACAGGGATAAGTACCTTTCCAAAGGACAAGGACACAATAGTGTGTGAAGTGAGGTCTTGAACCCGCAGACTTCTGGTTTGGAAGTCCAGACTCCTAACTGCTGCTCTATGTAATTCGAGCAGTTTTCAATATAAGGAGAACTCATTGAAGTGCAATACAGTACATCCTTAGCTTCCCATTCCCTTATTTCCTGCAGTTCTGCTGTCTTGTCACACATACAGTAGTTTCCATTGCCAGATTCCCTCAACAGAAGATAACAAAATATTATGTGTAATGAAACCCATGTCGCTTCATCAGTTTTGCACAAATATGACAGTTTCATAACCTCTGAAATGTACAATTGTGTGGAAGTACAACAAGGAGCTGTGTTTTTAAACTAGCTGTGTTATATAATTTAAAGCTCAATTCGCAGAGAGGTGGCTTATTTAATAGAAGGTAACAGAAATTTTAAGTGCACATATTCTGCAATGAAAACAAAATGTCTATAAAAGAAACGGCCAATAGATGTCAGGAAACACAGCACCATGATTAATGGCAAGAAGATACTACAAAAGGCATCTGTCTTTGTAAAATCAATGACAGAAAGAAAATGAAATGCTTTTTATGAACAAAAGATTGCTTCATTACTCTGTTAAATCCCCCCTTTCCACTGTGATGTGGGGGTTCCTACAGAAAGTACTTCACAGTTTAGGGTAGGTTATTGAGCCTTTGGAAACAGCTCAATAAAATTCCTGCTGGTCAAATACTGTACATTTTTGAGGACTGTGGAGCACTGACATGTGTTTTCTAAATTTTGATATATATACTACAGTGTTAGAAACTTTGTATTTATTAGAAGAGTAAAAAGACATACTGCACTTTGAGATACTTCTGAATCTCCCACCTGTTTGTGGAATGCCAAACAATAAATACACAGGAGGGATTTGCTCTAATGAGGATTCGTATCTGCATAATTCACTACTTGAGCCTGTACATCTGCATAAATGTGTGAGACATGTTTAAGATTCACAGGAGTCAGGTACAGGTGTAGACGTTTTCCAAAAGAAAAATTATACAGCCCACAGCAAATCCTGAATACATCGAGTGTCTGCTGCTGTCACATCTCAAAACATTTTGTAGGTTTAGTAAGGGGAAGTAAATAACAGCTGTTGCATTTTAAAGATAACAGTGAAGGCCTTGTTGAAATCTGGAAGCAGTGTATGTGATTGCTGGTGTTTCATGAAGTCTTTGTTTCTCCAATCTGTACAGTAGATGTAGTTTACATTGCACACTTAGTGTAATAATAATAATACAAAAAAGATTTGCTATGAAGCGAGCCTTAAGCTGACTCTGTTGAACAAGGCAAAAAAAAGAGTACAAATGTATTTTTTTCATATGTATTTCACTACTTGCTTATCTAAGCACAAGTCAAAAGACAGGACATTCCTAAAGATAAAGTAAAAACAATGTTCCAAAGTAATCCTCAGCCTATGCTTTATGTACAGTACATGAGCCATACTCAAACTGGCCTGCTCTCTGTCACTGCACTAAGTGAAGCCTGTTTCATATTTCTTTATATAATACAGTATGTTTCCTGTATCTTCTTTGGTTGAATTTGTTTTTCACATCTTGTGAAGCAAGCATACCTTCCAAGTTGGCTTAGACTCTATATAGCAGTTTGAACCACAGTGTGCCGTGCTGGCATTCAGCAGGCCTTTATACAGTACAACATGAGCAACTCAAGGATGGTATCATTGTCAGCACGCTGGCTACAGATATACAAAAGAGAGGACAAAGGCAAAGTGCATGACACAACAGCAAGGGAGTGTTTTTGACTGTGCTCCTGGGGCAGACTAGAGGTGACAGTATTATTTGCTTTTTCTGTTTAGAGTCCAAGGAGAGAATAAATTGTTATTGATTTTTAGTGACCCATTCTCCCTCCTTCCCCAATGTCTGGGTGGTAGAGAGGTCTGGGAGAGAGCGTGAATAATCTTCTTAGCATTTATTTATGTTTGTTTTCTTCATGCTTTTGCTTCTGTCACCAAGCATTTTTGATTTCATCCTTTGCCTCCTGACTGGATGCAAAACTTAGTGTTTGTCGCGTACACAGTCCCCTATGACTTTAATAACAACAAGGCATAAACACATTCCCTCCCAAGAGCCATGTTCTCATTTAGATAGTGGACTGTATGCTTCCCAGACTGCACAGACTAGTTTCAATAAAAGTGACAGCTCTCTTGCCATCAGCATGGATCGTCTGCACAACTGACACTCCTCATTAAGAGGAAGGTATCAGGAGATGTGGCATCACCATTTATAGAACAGCGGGTGCTTTTGGCAGAAAAAGAAATAATACAACCTACAAACGTACTGGTGATATCGTACGGACTCAAAGGATATAGTAAACGCATATCATTGTCAAAAAGAGCAGCATATATCCACATGCAATTGCAATGACAATTACAGCCATTGGCACCTTGCTCACAGTTGAGCTGGGAGATACGGTGAAATAATATACAATTTGCAGCAGCAGATGAAACAAATATTTTTCATAGTATAACTATGCAATCTGTACCATTGCAGGGAGTAAGCAGGCAAAACTGATTTATTCCGCACTTTTTCTTCGGGATTATAAAGGCATTTTAAGTCTAATGTACTACTTCTGGGATGAAATACCCCATGGTAACCAAATGGCAGGAACCTTTCAAACCAGCTGGAACACTTTTCCCTGTGCTCGGTGATGTACTTTGCATTAAACATCGCCCTCAGTTGAGCTATAGCTGTTCTTTAAATAGACATTAATTTTAAAGTCAGGTCCCCAGGACTGTGCTCTGAACTGCAGCACATGTGAGAGATGGTACATGTCAGTTTCACAGGAGGAGAGTATTCAGCATCCCTTTTATTTCTCTTTTTGTGTAATAAAATGGCGATTTCAGATCTTGCAGCTAATTAATTTCTTTTTTTGCCAGATATTTGATCAGATAAGGAAATTCATGGTCTGGGACAAAGCCAACTTTTTTTTTTACAAATAGTTCTTAAAGCAATTAAAATTGATGAGCAGCATAAAAATGTATATATGCTTATTTATGCGTCCAGTGCTTTCTTGTTAGGTCACTGTAGCCTGCTTGTAAAGTGTTTGAATGAACTGGAAGGCTGGAATTTTCCAATTTAAGCTATCCCAGTGACCCTGTAGGCATGCATTGTAATTTATCAATGATATTCTACCACGTCATTCTACAGCATATATTTTACTGCTGTTAGTGACAGAAAGGCACCATTTAGAGTCCTTAGTTGAACGGTCCATGTAGCTTGTTATTGCACTTTACTCAACAATCATCCATTTGATTTTGCTTTGATTTTTGCAAAATATGTCTCAAATTGTACTTAAGACCTTGATCAGTCTCACGCCTAGTGGACTCTTTGTGAAAGTGTACGTAAGGTCAAGACAGTTCATTTGGAGAGACATTAATCTCAGAAAAAAAAAAGTTTTTTTAATAATCTCAGGAAGATTTCTAAATTCTAGCCACCCTATGAAGAGAGTGTCTGACTATTCAGAGATAGTGCACTTCATAAAATGAAAGTCAGCTCTTTGTGCCGATAATGAGAAAGCCACATTCAGGGGAGAATCACAGTATAGAAAAAAGTACTTTGTGTTGGCCTTTATAAAAATTAATGATTTTCTGCTCAGGTGATTTTTGCAGATTGCATTCTTCCATGTTATTAAATGAACTTGTTTTTTTCATTACCTATTTATTTGTGTGTGTGTTTATGCATACACCATACTGACATACCTCAGTTGTTTGTGTAATTATATTGTCAATCTGAACCGCTCTGCAGTCCACTTATATCATGAACTCTATCCCGTTTTAAAACACACAAATGGAATGAGCTGGTTAAATCTTAAATTGTTTGCTTCAAACTGGTTGTCAGGCAGTGGATCGTTTTGCCATTCCGTGAACAATTTGGTTTAAGTGCTAATGATGAAGGGCTTTAAAAATGCATTGGTCTGAGGTCTGCAACCACTGTTTGTTATTGAACCTGTCCATAATCCTGGAAGTGTGTTGATACTGCACCACTTTAATGTCTGTCACCAGCTACAGTGCGAGAGAGGTTTAAGCTGAGGTCTTTGATCATGTCTAATGTTCTGGAAGACAAAATTAACGAGGGAAGTAGTAATTCCGGGGCAAAGACCAAAAAACTTGATTGGTTGGTTTTCAATCAAAGAGTTTTAGTGCTTCATCTGTGGTGTATTCTGCTTTCAAGACAAACACCAACACATATACTGTACAGAAGCAGTTCTATTGATAAGTATCATTTCCTTGTGGGATACATATTGGTTTTGCCACAAATTTCAAATGTATTTTGTTTTTGAGAAGAATTAGGGATATTTATTATTATACTGTACATTACAAATGATCAACTGTCTGTATTGATATATAACCAATATTTAAATTCCAGCAGTTTGAAATATGGAACTACCAGTTGTAAGGCACGTCTACAGTAGCATATAAAATAAATTGTTGCTTCATAATATCAGTACCTATTCAATCATGTTTACTGCCTCACGGTTTGAGTAGGTTTAAAATCAATATGCTCTGTCAGAAATAAAGAGTTTTTACTTTTGAATGTGTGATTTCTTACAGCTATGCCTAAATTAATCATTGCAAGACATGGATTGCAGATCTGCTTGCTTTTATTTTTAATTCACTGGCTTTAAAGATTGAATTGCTACACAGTTGTATTGTATACTTTTGTATATACTGTATATTGTTGTGTAACTAGAAGCATTACAGTTGTAGGAAAGGCAGAGGTATGACTTCGCTGGTAGGACTAAAGATCCTGCAGAAAAGCACACAACATTATTGTATAGTGTAGAAATGGTTAAAGATCAGTACATAGACTTTGATTAGTGATTAAAATAAAATTATGTTTGAAAAATGAACTTTAATTGAATTCCACTTTGAGGATAAAATTACATTATTGATTATGACCAAAATGTCATGGACACAGATGAATTCATCAGTTGGAGCTCTATAAATCTAAATAGAAAAGGAAAATAAAAGAAAGGTTGAGATTCTACACTATCACTTAAAGTTTCTGAGAGTTGAATTTCTTTCGTCTTGAGTTTTTTTTTAATTATGGTTATAGAACCAACAAAATATTTTGCTTGTTATGTAGGCCTGTTTGTTATTTTACATGAAGAGGTACAGTATGTGTGCTCTGAACAGAAAGTTCAGTACTAAATTTAAAAGTTTAGCTTAATTTGTTGCAGACAATGATCAAATATTGCTCTGCACTTCATATCCATTTCAAACCAAAGTGTCTTTTGCAAGCTCTAAGCAGACTGATGAGACATGATTTTTCTGGATAGCACATTAGTGTGTCATTGATTTATCTCCCAGACAGTGCCATTGAAACAGCTGGGTAAACTACAGCTCTTGGGGCAAAGCACTTTGCTCAAGACTGCAATAGCTACAGTACATCTGCTTAGCGCACTTGAACCTAATACCCTCTGCTATCCATAGTCCAAACCACTAATCCATGCTGCCAAAAATGAGTTTCTTAAAAGCTTGTGAATTGAATGCATTTAACAAAAAAATATTTCTGTTAAAATACACATCATGGCACTGAACAACAGGAAAAAATAGTTTTGTCCATGCTGTCATATAACCTGCAAGAAGAAGTATTCCATTTTTAAAGATCTGACCATTCCATTTTTTAAGTCTAACATTTCACCATTTTTTTTCTCACTTTCTTTAATGACCAATGTGCAGTAAATTTCTTAATACCTTTCTGATTTTGACAGACAGTGCCAGATGGTAACAACAGTTCAGTTCAAAAATGCATCACAGCTTGAGGAGTGACAAGACAGCTGCTGCCTGAATGTGCATGTTTATCTCACTTTTCTATATCATCATAGTCCTCATAAAAATGCATCAAACTGTGACACAAATCTCTGTATTGTACATTACTGGAGCTCAGGATGTGTGGATAACTGTAATTTTCATATTACCGTGCAAGGCGTTTTCAATTTCTCGATTAATGTTCCAGTTCTTGCATTTTACCGATCTGTTGTGTTTTGCTTTAGAAATGATTTTGAAATATTGGCTTTTGATTATGATACATGTCCTTGCAAAAAACAACACTGCTGATACCAGTACGTATATGCATGCTCTCATACACAATGCCACAAAGATTAAACGAAGTTAGATTATTATAAAACATTTAAGTGAAATTCAGAATTGAACAGAAGAAAGTAAGACAAGTGAACATTTGTGTGCAGATGGCAAAACTTTTCATTACAAATACTAGATTCTGGCATGGAGTTAATATTGTCAGTAGACTGACAATTGGAAGTTCAATTAAGGAATGTTATACTAATGTTCTGTAAAGCAATGGACAGACCTCTTTTAAAATATTGTGTATTGACTTATTTCACAAATAATACTTGAGAGGAAAATGAGGGGTTTAGGACTGAGATGAGGAAGCACTGGAGACATGTTGTTGAAGCTGATTCCTTGAGATCTTACAAGAAACAACTGGTTCCTCAGCTCAATAAGATACTAGCGAGAAAATGAGCAAGATGAGGCACAGTTGGTGATTAGTCACTTTTTACAGACTGAAAAATGCTTTGTATTATAACCCAAGTTCCCTGAAAAGATATGCATCTATTACCTTTTTGAGAGGTGTCCTTGTTACTGTTGGCTGAATACACACAGTACTGTATATCGCAATCAACTAATCAGACCCTCCTGCTTCACGCACTGTAGTTGCCTTATTGTTTTCCTCCAACAAAGCTTTTTTAACATTTTTTTTCCATCATCATTTTTCACAGGACTGACACCTCTCTGAGGCAGACTATACAGTGACTTAGAAGGACAATGACTGCGTTTCATTCAGTGTGCAGGAGTACACACACTGTTTCACAGCAGGACGACTAGCATGTAGAGGCTGTGGTAATGATGGGTCATGAGAGGGACATGAGAGGACACGAGGGTCATGAGAAGCAGACCACCACACCCTAAATCCATAGAGGGTTGAGCTGTCTTCATAGCATTCTTGCCATAGAAACTTAAAGCAGGTAAGGTAAACATCGCTTCAAGGTAGAGATCTTATACTGACACTCCACCGTAGAGGCCCGGGAGATAACCAGGCCTCATGCCTTGTTTACAAAAAGTAAACCAGGGGTTGTAGTAGTAGATAGCTTGGTAGCAGCTGGAAACAAGATAGGGTTATGGCACTCTGGAAGACCTCCATAAACACTTATTGGTTCATGCGGAAGGTTGGCTATTACAAGGCATCAAGGCCATGTTATGCCTAGTGATTGAAGAATGATTGGAAATGAGGAACATGGGAGAAGCACATTGAGGTTCCACACTTGCCAGGGAGATTCTTAGGGTGAACACCTTCTTCAGGAATCTCGGGAATCAGGAGGCCAGCTAGTGCAAACCCACTGGTTCTAGTGGGCTAGAGGTTTGTTCACCACCGCAAACTGCTGCAAAAAAGCAGCAAGAGAGCTCAAGCCACTTGAGACTATCCCACAGGCCAAACTACAGAAGCAAGAAGAGAGGGGGGAGCATGCAGCTGGGAGCTTGTTCTGCATGCCATTTAGTAGTAAATGGGCAACAGGCAGCCAGAACTGCCTATACATCTAGCATGGGTATTGTGGGTCAGATACCAGTTCACTCACTCCTTAGGGAGTGAGTCTGTAGGGTGTTTGGCTTGGGCCTTGGTGAAACCACAAACTCAGACCTCTATTAGGTTGAGTGTCTCACTCTTGCACTCTAAGATTCCAGGATGGACTCCAGCTTTCGCAACCACCAGGTTGGATGGCTTCCCAGATGGATGTGCTGGTTGCTCCATGTCTTGAAGCAGCACTTCAGAGGCTCCTAGTTAAGGCCCCAATGTTTTGAGAAGTTGAAATCCATAACAGGACTTAACACCATGTCAAATAATAAATGAGACGGACCCATGTTAGAATTGCTGACCTTGTTAGGATCTTGAGAAAGAGATGTCTATGTCTAGGCTTGAGCCCTTGCTTAGACCTTATGGTACAGTCCTGCATCGGGGCTCAAAGCCTTTAAGAACAGGAGGATCAGAGTTCTACCCAGAGACCTCAGAAAGCACAATCCTAGGTGCTGTGGGTCCTGAGGAGATCTGGAGTATAAGTGAACACTCAAGAGGCGCCTCTCTCCACAGATCCCCTAATCTCTACTGCCATCACCTGTGATTTACTGTAACGTGAAATAAATGGAGAAAAGAAAGAGAATCTCGCAACCCAGGAGAAATACAAAGTCACCTTGGAGCAGGAAACCTAGTGTTGGTCTATAGAGGTCCCTGTTCTCTCAAAACATTCAGTGAATGCTGCTGGAGCAGCAGTGATGCAAAAAATGTCAATGAGGTGCTGCACAAATTCAGCCTCATGAGGGAAGAATGCCAGGCATTCATGGCAGGGTCTGGACAACTTTGATATACAGTACATAATCAACAGAAGGACCCTTGCCCAAGAGTCAGTGATTGCAATGATTGCAGGGGAGGAATGGTACATCACGTGGAGTAGAGCAAATTCAAACACACAACTACGCTGAAACTTTAAGGTAACTATATAGTTGCCTTAATAGTGCGTTCCTGGAGCGTCAATAACCTTTGTAAGGACTGGAGGCTGCCACCTGAGCAGTTAATTGACTGATTGCCCTACTAATGAGAATAAAGCATGCGTCACTATTCTCGTGCCAAACAATTAACCTTTTAGGTAGCCCAAGTGAAACACTGCCCCAGCTGCATTGTCTAATTAGGCGTGGTACATTATGTTCTGAGCCCTCCTCGTCTTGCTCCAGTTGGTATATGTGTCAGTGTATTTATATATAGAAATACAGATATAGAAAATCTACCATTTTCTGTATTCTGGGTGCTTATAGGGTTTTCTGGCTTAGTTGTATTGTGTCCCTTCTCTGGATACTTTCAGGAAAGATGTCTTCTGGTATTGTCATATTTTCTTTGTTAAGATGCATTTTTTCAACACATAGTTGAAATACTGAAAGTTACAATATAGGATTTTCATTTCCCAAATCCAATTGGTCTTCAAAGCACTTTTATTTTTACATTATGTTCTCAGCTCCTGAATTGATGGGACAGGATTGCTCATACCCCATTGCCGACTAATTAGAGACTAACTTTGCATTCTCTTTTTACACAGAGTAATTACTTCAGTAATTCCTTCTTTATTGGTTTCTCTCTCCGCTTATAGTTTAGTAAATTCTGGTAAAAGTGGTGGAATAAATGCCATCTGGGATTACAGTTAATGACGATGTTAAGTCTACTAATAATTTTCAATACATTTTGTGTATGGCACTGAAGGATTTCATTTAATTGAATCTTTCCTCACTTTGATTGAGCACCAGAAAGGTTACTGCAGTTTCCCTGTTTTCTATTAGAACCATAAAATTGAAATTCTGTCCAGAATCGTACCATTTAGTGAGATATTGTTCTCAGTTAATTAAATACGATGCTCCTGTAATAACAGGAGAGGGATGATTTTGACTTTCCTCCCAGTATTCTGCAGCAGGTATCAGATTTCCAGTAGTAATAATGTATAAAATAAAGTGCGTTACACAGCACTCGGGACTTGTAAAGGAAGGTTCAGTCCAACTAACCAGATTCATTCAGTTGCATAATGCGGATTATTTATACAATTAATAATATACAGTACAGTAACTGTTCTGGAATTGACAGTAACAACTTTATCTTTCAATATTAGTCTGGTATCATAGCCCAGTCAAGTACAACCACTTTTTACATCATGTTTGAACATTCTGTTGTTGTATTTTGAGCCTAATGAAATTCTTAACATTTAAAATACAGGAAAGGTTTTAGATCATTTTTAGTACAACAAATAAAAACAATTGACTGATGGAGGAGCTGTGGTATTTTCAAGGCCTGAAGTACCTATCTCTTAAGTAATTGAGGCCTGGGGTGATGTTCATTTTGATTGTATTGACTGTATCCTGGAGTGCAAGCTCTAACAGAGCCCATCTGTGCAGCTCAATCGTAAATTGAATCAGTAGGGGTGGTGGGTTAGATTTTTTGTAATTTCCTACACTTTTTTTATTTTGTCTTTTCTCCCTATTTTTTCTTTGAGATGAAGAAACCCTTTTTTGACATTTTAAACAGCCACACTTCTGAAATGGCTTGGAAGTAATGCATAGGAGATCGAAGGATTGGTATTTTCTGCTTTATTGCAGATAGCAGATGAGCTAGATATGATGTGCTTGGGCTAGTGCTCTTTCTGCGCTGAATGAACCAAGTGTCCTGCAAATCAGTGATGGACTTCGACAAGAATTATAACTTGATTTGATGCCAACATCTTTGTGTTCTGAAAAGGAAAGCTGAAAAATTATTAAAACTCCTAGTAGAGGAATTTACTTGTGTTTCGATTCTGTTAACCTAACTGAGAACTGATCCACAGATTATATTTTTTCTCCTTTTTTGATTTTTTGACACTTCTAATGTGAGTTTAGTATTCAGGTCTTTTTTTCTGGGATGAGTAGTCTGATAGCCTTAAACACTTTGATTTAATAAAACCTATATTTGTGCATTTCTTTACTCAAGAGGGCTGATGAAAATTCTAGAATTAGCTTGTTACATGGTTCAGTAAAACCTATGCATTCATAGAATTATTATTCTGCTGATGCTGATATTTTTAGCTTTTGGGATGCCATTTTCTTATTAATGTTTTTTTATTTTGACCAAGAAAATCACATGTACTGAACTTCCCATATTTCAGGGTCCTTGTCCTGTAGTAACATCATTTGTTGAGAAAGAGGTTGTCTTGCTGAAATAATATGAAAATGATGGAAATTATAGAATTTAAAAGAGGAACACCAATCAATCTACATTTCAATTACATGAAAATGTAATTTACCATTTATAGAAGCTTAGTATTTGCTCACTCATTCAAACAAATGCAGAATTAACTGTATTTCTTCAGTTCTTTGGGTCTTTGATGTGCAGTAATAACTCACTTTAGTTATTGATCTTGGTAATAAATGTTACACAAATGTAAAGGTGTGACTGCTGTGTCTGGTTAAATTTAATTGAAGTCTTTTTGATATTACTAATGAGTGTGGGCATTTTTAAATGTCCTGAACAATAGTAGTGAGTGAAAGTGGGGCTGGTTATTTAATCCCATTTTTGACTTTTCAGAGCTACACCATATAGTACAGGAGGTAAACTATTAGTTTTGCTCCTTATATCCAGAAAACACCAACTGACTAATCAATGGAGTAAACTAAACTTATGTGTTGTTAAAACTGTGTGGTAAAGGTTACTGTAAGCATGACATTTTGCTCCAGTATTGATTGTGTTCAGACGACTACTCACTGTGTGACAGATCTGAACACAGACTCTTCATACAAATGAAGATATAATCTTGGATAATTCAGACCTCAGAAACCTCAAATCAAGTTTTACCCATTTCATTTGAAAATGCTATACTACAGGTTTTACAACAGTTACTACACGACCTTTGTGAATACTCTGAAAGGGTAATCTTACTAACAGGTGCTAATCTAGCAAGAGACCAGCACTGTCAAGTAGGAGTGTAGGAGCTTTTCTAACAGATCTTTAAGAACCGATCATGATGATGGCTGAATAAGTTGAATAAGTGTTTTTACTTAACCTGCACTCAGAATTCTTGGTCTCATGCGCTGGAGTTGATATACAGTACTGTAGGCTACAATAAAAAGGTTTCAATTTGTAACAATATACCATATGGTTTTCCTAGTATAATGAAACTTGAACTAGCAAATGAAACAGTGCAAAACAATAAGCAAACCTTTTTAATGTCACAGTACTTTTCAAACAATTTTTACGTTTCTAAAGAAATTATGGGGTATAATAAATTAAACAATTCAACATACATACTTTAATATTTCTGAAGCTTTCTAAAATGTTTAGCATCATTTTTAGAAGTGAACAGTTTGGTTTAATACAAGTAGGAGTTTATAGGATGTTTAATACACATCCTATAAACTATTGCTGATCTGAACCTTGTTTACAGTACTGTACTGTATATTATAAGCGTGATCCCTCACAACACCAGGCAATTTGGAATTTGGAGTTTGGAGTCCTGTTTACAGTGGGTTATAGGTGGTTTTAAAAACTCTGATACTCAGGAATAAGCAATTCCTGGAGGGAAATTGAACCCCAGCCCTCCAAGGCAAGCACATTACCTCATCACCAGAAGGTCCGGACCTGCTGATATGGCAGAATCTCACTCTCTAGCCACCCTTAGCTTAGGGGTGTTATCTGTTGGATTACCTTCAGCAGGAGTGACTAGTACTGTACTTTATATTACTCTAATGGCTTTTTGCCATTTTCATTACTGAAGTTATTTGTTATTGACCTTGTTATTATTATCATACTTATCTAATAGAAAATGGATCTGTCAGCCAGTTTTTAATTGTAATGCAACATAGTGGATATTTTGAATAACATATTATAAACAGATGTTATATACCAGCAGGTTTTATTGCTGTAATTTCAACTCGTGTGACTAAGTGGAAACATCACCAATTGAATGGATGTTTTTGCGAGCAAGCAAGGTCAGTGCCAACGCGTTTAAAGAATGAAAAATCAATAATCACAAAGCTGACCTGTAATGTCTTGTGAATTTCACTATTAATGATTTCTTAGCGCTGAGGTGTACTGTTACTGTTACTTATGAAACATGAGATGTATACAATTGCTCTAAATTGGATTTCTTCTATTATTATTATCCTATAAAAATTTGTTGTAAAAGAGTGATTTTTTTATCACAAGATAAAAACTTAAGGGCTATATACAGTAGGATCTCCTGGGCAGGACAATCAAACAAGGAATAACAATCAATACAATTAGTAATCTGATCTATATCATTTAACATCTCTCCCACTGGTTGTTTTGGGTTTTGAATGAAGATTAACAACAAAGGAAGCAAACAGTGTTCATATTTCTTTATAGATTTGATACAAATTATTTTACAGGACAGGTCCAGAGAAAAAAAAAATTCTATTAACTTTCATTGATTATGTAAAACATTTGCGCTTGCTTCTAAAAGTGATTCGTCACTTTCCAATGTGAAACACTATTGTTCACAGGGCCCTCCTTTTCACACCCACTGTTATAAGCTCTCTGGGCCCTATCCCCAGTTTGACTGCTGGAGGTGACTCTGAATGTGCTTCGATCTCTGCGATCATCCATATTGGTGAGAGAATTTTCACACCAGACCATTCCCATACAGAGTCCTGTTTGGCTTTGTGCTTGACAACTCTTTCAATGTACGGTTCATATTTGTAACAAAACAACCTCGTTTTTTGGAGTCTGTCAAATGTGAGCCTACTTATGTGGCATGGTACAGTACTGTATATGGCTATGGCTATGTGATTGTGATGGAGCAGATGTCTCTCAGCCCCCTTGACAGTCTGCGCTGAGAGCACGGTGAGTGAGAGAAATGTGTGCGCAGTGGCACCAGAGTGAGGTCTGTGGCGGCTGTGTTCCACTATTGCTCTTGCTATAAGAAGGTCCAGGATGCAGGTCCAGGAGACAGGTCTAATTGGCCAGTTGTGGAGTCAGAGTGGTTTAAGGTTGTGATTAGAACAGAGGAAAAAAAGTGTTCATTTCCTGCAGGGTTTAAGGGGGAAGTGGGTCAGCTCCATTGGTTAAAAAAGAGGAAAACATAGTTTGCTTTCCCTAATGGTTAAGGCTGAAAGGGGGAAGCACAGCCCATATCCCATTGAAACTTCACGAACCTGGAGGCACCTCGGAGGCTGCTTCCTTTCACTTAATTTCGATGAAGCAGAATTAGAAATTTGTTCTGATTTCTGGGGTAGTGAAACAGTCAAAGGTAATTGATATTCATATACTGAGGGGCATTACAAATATAACAAATCTATATTGTAACCAATAAAATGTATTGCATTTTCAATGCCTCTCAGTCTCTGTCAAATAATTCATGGAGATGTCTGTTTAGACTTAATACCACTGTAACCAGAATGTTGTCGCTTATAAGATCAATTTAACTGTCTGTCTCCCTGGCTAAGTAATAACAGCTTGTGTTGGAAATGTGGTAAATTTTCACTGTATTTTAGTTTTACTATTGGAAGTTACCATGGTAAAGATATGTTTAGCTACACCGTACGTATCCTAGACACATCAATCTGGATGAGACTGCAAGGATGGACATGTGAGCCACCTGCTTTTGTGTGTTTGAGGCTGATTGGACAAGGCTAAATTAAATATAAACTACAAAATTAAAATATAATTAAATTAACTTGTGGAGATGAACAGGCAAAGTGGTCCTCTAGTGTGGTTTGGCAAACTGTTTTCATTTTGCTTATTTAGATTTTCTATTGATTTCACAAAATGTTGTACAAATTGTGAGGTTGTAATTTCCTAAGTTTTCATATATCCAAGCAAAGTGTACCCAGAGAGAGTGAGAGAGAGAGTGAGAGAGACTGAGAAATGCAAAGCAGATGAGGCATTCCTGCCACAAAACATTGGATGTTCAAATATGAAGCTTGCATCCACAAAGGTTAGCGAAATGATGAGCTGTTTGGCCAGACTGTTGGCACTGTAGCATAAAATTGATATTGCCTTTGGAAATGGTGGGGGTGGGTGAAGGGACCCAGTGAATTATCATAATGCAGCCCTACTTCTGTGCATATGGTGCCTTCACAAAATATAATTGGGATTTTCTTGACAGAATTTGGCCTGAAGACACAAAGCCAGTTTGAACCTAACCACCGGCTCTAAGCTAGTTGCTGGCAGAAGGTTGCTAGGTCAGCAAAGGCCACCTCTAAAAGAGAGGAGAGAAATAGGAGGAAAATTCAGAGGCATATAAATGCTGGTAGGTATTGTGATTATAACCTTTTTATGCCCCACTGAATGATGTTGTTTCCAATATGCTGACGTCTTGAGATTGTCTATGCTCTGTGTGCAGCTGTAGGAACTGTGCTTTAAGGAGATATGCAAGAGCAAATCTACAAATAAAAGTGTTTCTTTAGAGTTTATCGTTAATACCTTAATGTTAATACTTTAGCTGCATTTAATTGTAAATTAATGAATATAAAAAGGTCAACTGCTCCCTTGAATAAGAAGCAAGAGATAATGTGACTTACAAAATTCTCTGAGTGCAGTACAGATTTTTCTGTAGCAAGGTACACATGGGGTTGCAGATTTCCTAATAAGCACAGGCCTGTGTATTTATGAGTTTGTTCATTATCCATGTTTTAGGCTTTTTTTAAAGGGAGCTGTCAAATGGTTTCCCTAAGCTTCAATTGCTTCAGTCTCTCCTGTTTTATTACCTTAATGTTATATTGCCATAGGCCACTGTGTAAGTCTCAGCTGACTGTAGCTGAACACTGTTATAAAGGATTGAGACAACAAACCTGAGGGGACTCCAATACAGAATTTATCAATCTGGCACTCCTTAGCTTTTCTAAGGTTGTACAAGCTAGAAAAGTGCTCATCGTATTTGTTTCGTGTTTTTTTCTTTTTAATCACAATGCTGAAAAAGTACATGCAAAACCATGGCTTTTGGTGAATAATATTAAAAGAATCCATGGAGACAATTTTATAGGTTACACCTACTGTAGGATGCTGTTCTTTAAATCTAAGCTGTTAGTTCTCTCTCTTGTTTGTCTGTCACCTGAGTTATCTATACTGGGTTTTAGAAGTCTGAAAAACAAATTTAAGAAATGAAGTTTTAAATTAATTTGTACCTCCGGACATAAAAAGAGCATAAAAACTATTTTTACAACCCCGCCTCCTAGAAATGCAAATTAAACATGTGAAACACTAGAGAATAATTACTGAATTATAGCAAATCATACGAGGCTTTAAGTATGAAAGTAAATATTTTAAAAGTGATTTAATGCTTGAAAAGTATTGTGACAACCAGATGGTCAAAATTAAACATGGTTTCTCCAGAACACTTCATAAATTTGTAACTACTGTCTACTGAAAAATAATGGTCTCTAGACTGTTAAACTTCATTCATAAGGCAGATGTTTATTATGATAAGAAGGAAAAGTAAAAATTTACAGTATATTATAAGTTGAATGGGGCTACTAGAAGAATAAAGTCCACTCAATACATTTAATTACATTATATATAAAATCAAAACTTTGCTTTTCTGTAGACTCTTTATTTCAGGAATGCATTTGTTTTCAAACCAGTGTTTAATCAGTTTAAAAATGTGGCTCTCTTTTTTTAAACTCTAGAATTGACATGTTCTTCCAACTGAGATGCCAAAAGAGAATAATATTATAAAAATCAAAGAACATGGAATGGAATTTTTAAGTCCCAGGACTCCTAAATTAAAATTCTTTAGTACCACTAGATCTTGGTTCATTTTATTTAATTATTTAATCATCAAAACTTGAATCCAGGATATACAACACAGTCCATCTCAAATAGCAACTGCCTGTGATAGGGCTAATGCAATAATAGAATTTCTTGCAGCTACAAATTTATGAATACATATACGATATATAATAACTCAGCTGATGTGTTAAAATGAAAACTGAAATAAAAATTGCAGTTATTATTTAAAATAAAATGAACCACCTGGCCCCTTTTATCTGTATTTGGAATACTAATGTGTATCTGCGTAAGTATATGTGATTAATCTAAACATTGCCATCATAATCTTTCTCTTTTCCTCATAGGGTGGCTGTAAAGTGTTTTTTTTTCTTCATGCGTAGGAGCTCTGGAGTACAGTACGTTATCTCAGACTGCTTGTAAATAAAGACCCCAGTAATTGGTCTCGATCAATTTGCATATTCAAACAAAACCCAGACTATTACTTTAAATGCTAAAATGATCTTTTTTTTAATTGGCTTCACACATGATTTTTTGTGGTTGATTTGGCCAGTTGAAAGTATTCATATTATTAACTCTTTGGTTCACGCATTCAGCTCCTGTACAGCATGGGGAGAATGATTTCATGCAGGGATATTCCTCCAACATATACAGGTGTACAGTATATATCGGAGCCATTCGTGTGATGACACACACAACAAGATCTACAGTGCCTCATAGGAGAAGTAACGCAAACTGGAAGAATTCCTAGTATGTCGCTTACTGTACGGCATGCAGGAGACTTTAGCCAGCTAATATCCTTGCTACTGTAGCGGTACTTGGCTAATCGCCACTGCTGCTTGAGAAATTCCTGGTAAGTCAGTCAGTGACATGAACCAGGACTGGACCAGCAATGTCAGGGAGCACAGGGCTCAACCTGAGCTCTGACTGAGTGCATCAACCAGCTGAGCCACTAAAGGAGCTGTTTTACACTCTAGCACTTGAGTTGTTCTGCTTTGCAATCTTCCAATTCAATGACTCCTGAGTCCTTTTTCTCCAGAAACAATCCTTGGCGTGTCAAGAACTAGTAAAGAAGGAATCATGCTGAAAATTATTCTGAAAGGTTTATTATTCTCATTTCTTGTGTGATTACCTTTATTGGATTCGTAATATTAAAAGAACTGGAAAAACTGAATCAGTTTAATCAAAACCAATGTTAAAATATTCGAAGAGCATCCTAGTAGTTGTTCAGTGGAAACCACTGCGTTGTTAATAGTCAAATGTAGTTTTCCTAGTTTGTAACAAAATTTGTAATATCAAATACATACCTGTACATTAAATGTTCTTTATCTTTTTTAATTGCAAGTACATCTTCAAAATTTCTTGTTAACGGTAAAATAGTTTTAGTTTTTAATGTTAGAATTATTATTGGTACCTACCTTTAATTTACATTTGTGGTATCTGGTGAGTGTAATTACATTATATTTGCCGATGATATTGAGTTTGCTAATTTAAGACACTGCAACAGACTTCTGTAGATTGCTCAATGAGGACCATAAATCACAACAGTAAATTCAAAGATATCACTGTAGTCACGCACAAATGTTTGAATGGCTTTAAAAAGAGCTCCAGAAATTTGGGATAGTTGACTTTTCCTCTGGCTTCTCATCAGCTTGTTTAATGGCACTGATTTCCATACAGCTGAGCTGTCTAATTACTGTCAAATCAAGTAGGCTGTTAATTAGCTGGCATCTAACACTGAACCATCATGGACACATGTTGACTGTGTTCCCAAGGTATAGCAGAGACTAGACCTGGGATAATTGTTAATTACTAAGCTGTCTCAACTCCATCCATCCTTTATCAGGAGTGTTAATGGATTTTTGGCACCGCAGTCTTGCTGGAAAAAAAACACATTGAGGTATGGTTAAGTCAAAATCAGTAAATAGTATGCACATTTGTTTATATCCCTTTTTCTTAGTAATCACTTGGATTTAAAAAAAAGAAAATTCATTGCATCTTATCTTTTAAGCACTTCTGTTTTAATACACTCCTTAAATTAAAACATGTTTCCAGAGGTTATATGCAGGAAACCCTAGAATATATTCAGCTTGTTCGTTGTACAGGCAGTAGTTTATCAGCCTGAAAAAGAAAGTAGGAATAGGCTGTAGTAGTGTAAACCAGAATGCGATTGTATTGTGTGCTGCAGCTTTATCTATTCTGATATCCTCTAGAGGAGTTCTTTCCTTGGTATGGTGGCAGGGGTTTGTCAAGTACAGACTGGAAAATAAAGTCTAATATTAATGTAGAGTCTGGTCAAATGCTACCTCCATCAGTGCAATAAGAGTGGACTGCTGGGAGAGGAAATATTACCTGACTCCTCATGCGTTTGCTTCAGGCTGATAAATTGTGTGGTTTGGAATCAATTTCAGCATTGATCTGTAAGATAATCCTCTTCACAACAACCAGGTCCGGAGGTTTTTACTGTCAGATGCGAAAATGAATGGCAGTGACTAAAAAAGCCCTGGCCTAGCTCGGGAGCAGAGCAGCTATTTGTCTGTCAGAGGTGAGTTAACGAACGATTCAGATGTTCACAGACGGAAGAAAGCAAAATTCATTAAAAAAAACTCGTCGTAGTGAAATTTTCTTAATTGCTGAATCTGAGTTCTAAAATTGAGGAATGAATGTTGTTTATCTTAATACGTGGGAAATTAAAAACACGGCGCCTTTAATAATTTAAATTTGTGTTGTCTTGATCTGTGATTTATGGGCAATCAATGTACTGTAGTTCATGGTAGCCTGGGTATTTTGGAAGTAGCAAACACTATTTCTCTGTTTTCTGACTTGACTTTGTCTCCTTTTATTTTGTCAAGATATACATTTTTGAGTCTTTTGCCCTTTCTGTTAACTGGTGCACTACAGTAATAGCACTGTGCATACAGTAGGTTGCACAATATTGAATATCTTGTAGGATATAAAGTTATCTGTTTACTGGGTTTTATTAGACAGGTGTTATTGATTTAATAGTACAAAACATCATGTTTAATGGTAAATGCTTTGGATTGTCCTTTTTTAACATACAGACAATAAAAAAATCAATACACCCAAAATCTGTTTTATTGATACAATAATAACACATGCCAAATACAGGAGTATACAGTATACTGTATATGAATCAATTTGCTGTGATGGGCACAAATATTTAATCAAACACTTAGGGATGACTGGGATTCTGGTAATAATTGCAAGGTGTAATACATTGACTTTAATACTCAGGTTAATGCAGTCAACCTCGTAATAATTTCTCATAACAACATCAATGTTCATACACATTTGAAAGATGGGTAAATAGTCAATTACTTGCATGAACTAATCTTTATTGAACATATGCAGTACATGTTTGGAATAATAGCTTAATTCTCTTGTGTAAAAATGTGAACATTGAATGTGTACTCGTCAGAAATGAGAATGCTTGTCCAGGCACAATTCTAATTAGGTAAACGTCCCATGGTGAGAGGAATGGTTGGATCCATGTTGGAGCTTGTCGGTTTTCGTCCACTTTGTGCTGAAGTCAGCTTCCACTGGAATGTGCACATAGTCTCAGAACCTGAGAACATGGCCCCAAGTGCGGCTTAGATGGGGGGAATTTTAAAAAGTCTGATTGCCCAAATTTTGTAGCCCCTACGCTGAATATTCACTGTTATTGAGAGGTGTTGACATGTCCAACTGTATTATTTTGGTGATCGGGTGAAATTACAATTGGGAGCTCATTAAAAACCTACGGTTGCAGAGGATGTCTTCGGCAAAATTCTGGTTTGCAGAGGTCTCTCTACTCTGCAGTCTATTTCTTTAATATTGTTTGATTGCGGTTCAGCACTGTGGTCTCAGTCATGTGATCAATTCACGGCATGTTGCCCAGGTCCTGGAGAGCATCTCAGATGTCTTATGGAGCAACTTTTAAGTTGTCATCATGGGTGATTGGTCATGATGTCATCAGGTATAGTGAGCATCCCCATACTTCTCACTGGATCACTCTAGCCTTTTCAGTGAATTTATGATGTCCAGATGTGCCTCCTTCTTGAGGCTGCAGACTGAAAAAGTGTTGAGTTGGTCAGTCCATCAATGGCATTGGCAAGATGGGCCCAAATCATGGTGGTGTGGCTTAGAGTTGGAGTTTTAAATTTTAAATGTAAGGCTGTGATAAACAAAATTACACCAAGATTCCCGACCTGAGTAATGGAACTGATTCCAGGACTATCAGTAGTCAAAGTAAGGTTAACATTGAGTTGGTAAGAACAGCATAATGTGCATTCAGTTCTTAACATTATCCAGGCAATGTGACATGATTTACAGTTTGGTTTTATCAGCATAGAAATGAAAGCCGGTGCCACAGCTGTAAAGAATCTGACCCAATGATGAATGTATGATGTACTGTAGGTACAAGTACTACTTCTTACAAACAAAATGTCTGTAGAACACCACGTATGACTAACTTGACATGCACTAAGCTTGAAAGTACAATACATAAGTTATTTTCAGGGGTGGAACGGTAATATATAGCAGAAGAGTCTTTACAGAGCTCCACTACATTCTAAAGTGAAGGTAAACCTCAGAAGGGCAGGCAGTGCCCGTCAAGAAAGTACAGGAGCACAAGCAGAGTGGGAATGTGAAATAGCATTGCAGGATGAGAAATTCCACCAAGGTCTTTAGGACCCAATGTCATGATGTGGTTAGTTCACAGGGGACCTTGACACATGCTTTACCAACAGATAGGATTTTCTAATTATGCCAAATGCCTCAGCACTATGATACAGTACTTGCCACAGTGGTTTGGCAAATAATTTTGTCAGTTCTGCTGTCACTGCTATTAACAGTTCTGGAAAATACCTTTATCTCACATTGTGGCATCCCTGAACATGGAGGTGTCTCTGCTGTCAAACCAGTCGGTGGCGACAGACATTTTGTTTGTAAGAATACATGCCAGATGTCCAGTAAATTCAGGTGTAGATTGAACTACACCCTGTGCAGACCCAGCTGTCACACTTCTCAAGAAATACCTGAATGAGATTCCTGAATCGATTAGCTACTGTCTACCAAATAGGCTAGGTGAACTAGGAGAAATTTCATTCAGTCATTTTTAACCCTTCTTCTGTTCTTTTGGACAGGCTGTGAACAGTACTTGAGTCTCTTTGTCTTTGTGTCTGATTCTACGTTACCCTACATGATACCTTTTTAGTTTACTGTTTTTTTACATATTTATTGTTAATGTGAAGTAGAAAAAATATCTGTACTCATCAGCAGCTGTGTTTTTGTATTTGGAAAAAAAAAACACCAAATAGCAAGATCAATAGAAATAAGTTATATAATGTTAGGTTTAATGTTTTCTCTAGACATAATGTTGATTTCGTTTTTCTCTGGGGACAATTCTTTGTTATGGTGAGTTTATGACCTGGGGTAAATATTTTAGAATATTTGTTTTGTTTTTGCTTTTAAATATATAAATATGTAAAAAGTTCAAGAAAGAACAGGTATTGAATGAAAGATAGTAATTCAGAACAGGTAATTAAAATTATTTCTTACAGTTGATGTACAGTAGGTTTCTATTTACTCTCATATGCTCATTCCACTCGCTTTTGCTTACTTTTGTGTGAGAAAAGTTGTGTGTTATTTATTCTGTGTTAGAATAGAGTAGACTGAAAGTCATTCCATGCTTTGTCATTTAGTCTATCTGAAAGTAAAGACCAGAATGAAACAGTGAAGATTGACTGATGTGCTGCACTGTCTGTCAATCAGGGATTAATAGAAAAAGGAAATACGGTGGCCTTATCATTTATCAGCATGGAGGAAACGTAGCATAGTTCTGTCACAGGAGAAATGCAGCTTGTATAGATCCAGGCTTGTGAGATGAGCTGGCTGGTAATTGGCTGCTCAACTAAAGAGTCCCTAGACTTCCATTTCACTGATGCTTCTATTTAGAATTAAGCCAATCTGTCTTCATATTACCGCTTCTGTACCACTGTAATTGATCTGGCAGTGGGCCACTCAGACCTAGACAGTAATCATTTGGTATGGATGATATTCTGCCTCCCTAATTTGATTGACAGAACAAGTCTTGTCTTTCTTTTTTTCCCCTTTTTGAATTACTGTCATTAAAATTGGCTGCAGACTTTTTTTCCCTCTCTCGCAGTGCACCCTCTGTATTTTACAAGAGCAGAACTCAAAGGGAAGTTAGCTTTGATTTTGCATTTAGTGTGATGAGACTTGAATTGCAAGCTCAGCGCTCAATACGTTATCATTTTTATCGAATGTGTATTGTAAGGCGTTTTCTGTTCAACAGATAGTGTAAGTCTTTGACTTAGACCTTGCTGCTTTTGCATAATGGCTAGTGTGTGCCATCCAGGTGGGATTTGACTTTATTGTGGATTAAGCGAATTCCCTCCTCTATGTGAAGTGTTTTTGCCAAAGTGGGATCCTTTAGGATGAAAAGTGTTATACAAATGTGTGTAATTATTATTATTTTTATTTTGTACTAATACTACTGTATCTTCATTTTCAGTGCTACAGTGCGGATTTGTGTGTTTTTTGCATATTGTTTTAGTATGTATATCTGCAAATGCAGGAAATGGTTTAAGTGCATTTCAGTTGCAGCTAACCAGTAGTGGCAGTCATAAATGATTGCATTTTGTCATTCTTATTTGAAAGACCTCAAGAAATTGAGGCACACAAATTCCTCTACAGGGATCGGTGCTTTCTGACTCTTTTGTTGATTAAACATGACAAAAGAGGAATTTACTCATTTGCAATTCACTTGAATAGGAAATGGACAATGTAAGAAATTGTTTCAAAGTATTCTTACAGACGAAGCACTGCTCCTCTAGTTGCTTTACCCATGTTTTGGTGTTGCTCTTGTGTTTGTCATATAACAGAAGGGATCATTAGTAAAAAGGTTTTGGTGTTAATGGATATTGACAGGATTTATTTTGTTTTAACTCTTTTATTTTCAATGAAAGATATATATCTCTACTTAGGTCACAACAGGCTTAATTTGTAGGGTTATACTGGGGGAAGAAGATAAAGAGTATAATGAATAGTTATAAATGTGCTTAGTAAAGCAAGCTGTTCAGAAGACTCAGTTAAGCAACGCTAATCAGCCAGATTCCTTTTGATAACTGCCATGATGCTCTTTGTGCACATATCCGAAAGTACTGATATTTTTGTGTCCAAGATGATACTGGAATACTTAAGATCCAAGTTCTTTAGTCTTTTTTAAAAATACGCTTTTCCCCTCTTTGGGATCTTTTGCTTTGTGATTTCATTGTTACTGTGTCTTTTCATCAAGAATCTTGAATGCGTTTATCCTCATTCTGTCAGTGGCCCTACAGTACGTGAAAATGTATTCCACAGCCATTTGTTATCCCTTGTGTGAAATAATTTAGCAGTTTCCTCTTCTCCCTTAATTTCAGAACTTTCATATTATCTCTGGTAGTCTCAACAGTCTCCCGCAGAATCCACAATTTGTCTATATCAACCTTATTGATTTTCATCATAACTTTGAGAACTCTATCAACCTAGAAGCCCTTTTCCGTTTTTCTTCAGCCATCCTTATGTATTGCACATGGCATTATCTGTTGGTTCCCTGTAGCAATACCTTCAGCGTTATTATAGCCACTGTGGGAATTTCATTACTTTAAACCACGGATGCTTTCGCCTACATAGAGGGAGTACTTAATATACTGTAACTGAATGTTCATGAGCAAAACTGTAATGTGCAAGATATGCGAACAAAAAGACATTTACAGTAATACAAACAAATTGAGGGTTTTAACTTAGCAGATTTACAGTTCTACATTATTAGTCAAATAATATTTTCTCCTACGATCTTTTCCTTCCATTACCTGTATTGCTGAGAATACTAAAAATATTCCGTTCATCCATTTTTTTAATCTCTTTGTCTAATGCAGGGTTTTTGGGGAGTCAGAGCCTATAAGCACAAGGCAGGGTACACCCTGGATGGGATGCCAGTCAATCGCAGGGCACACACAATTTCTCATCTACTGGCAGTTTTCTTAGTAGCCAGTTAACCTACCAGTCTTTGGACTTGGGGAGGAAATCCATGCAAACACTAGGAGAACATACTGTACAAACTCTACGCAGACAGCACCCGAGGTCAGTAATTGAACCCAGGGCCCCCAGCACTTTTTTTAATAAATAATATAAAAAAGAAAACCAGTGATTTTTCCTGTTACCCAGACCATACTTACAGTTGGTCACTGAGTCTGAAAAATCACATGAACCGAGAGAGAAAATTGTCTCCATACTGTAGGTTATCTTTCAAAACAGGAACAGGATGATCCGAAACAGCTTGCACATCTGCCCTTTCAGGATACTGAAGACATTTTTTGAAAGTCTTTTCTAAAGGAAATCCATTAGATTTGAGTGAGATATTCTCACATCTTTAAAAAAAAAACAATTCTGACACAAAGATTTCATTTTGCAGAGGCACATTTCTCTCTGCTTCTTTAGAAAACATTGCGTGAGCATCATGGCAGAACAGAGAATTGAACTACTTTTTTTAAATACAGTTTTAAGTATTGTTATGGTGACATCTGGGGAGGAAAAACGGCAATCAAAATATAATTTTTAGAAACACAACATTTCCGCATGTACAGTATGTTGAGATGGTGAGTTATGTTTTGCTTGAGGGATATAGGGTAGTGCACCCTGTGGAGGATAACTGAGGAAGCTCTGTAGCAAGTTCCTTGGAGGCTAGTAATACTATAAGCTGTTATATCATTCATTACTTGTACTGCCCACATTGCGGATAATCCTTGGAGTTTTTTTCATTACCTTTATTTCCAGCAGTAAGTCCTGAAATAGATGGTAGTGTTGGTTTCTTACTTGGCATGTACAGTAAATATATCGCCAGAATGGGCAGTCTGGTCCTAGGCTATTAATGAGCTAAACCAGCTTGTTATTTTAATGTAGAATCCCTTATTGGCACAAAGCAAAATTTAAGCATGTGAAGTAAAAGAAATTAGACAATGCTGTATCTTATGTGGCTTTTTTTATATAGTTATAATCCAAGTGATAAATGCGCCAACAATTTATAATCAAAGGGAATTCCATGTTGTGTAATTTTCTTCTGTGGCTTTGTGATAGTATTTTGGATCTAAATATATCAGAAAAGATATCTTAAGTTCTAAAATTGTCTATAAAGAGACATCATCCATGCAAAACAATTGATCTGCTGCCTGATTCCAAAGCATTACAATTTCAGGAGAGTATTAATAATTGTTGTCTTCAAACACAGAAAAACTAAAATTTTCTGGAAACTGAGAGAAAAATGAACATTTTTTGACATCTAACTAAATATTTAATAGTCTGGATCATGACTGGAGTTATGTGAAAAACATTTCTCATGGAAAATGCATAGTGTTTGGTAAATAGATATTTCCAGCTTCCTGTTGCAAGCACTTACTCTTTGACAGCTGCAAATGTTAAGTCAGGAAATATCCGGGCATGCCATGCCATACGGTATGTCAAAATCTATAAAAATACACATAAAATCAGACAGACTCCAGACTGATGGCATGCAATATTGAGTATTCCTTTTCTAATCTGTATGTATCAGAATGTCAGGTACAGAAATGTGAGTTTACCTAATTTGCATTGCTTTGTCCAGAATATTTCCAGTGTGTTATGTTTTCCACCAGTGGTTGGTATTCCATTTGCTCTGCTATATCTGCCATTTTCTTTACAAATAATGCACAGCATCTCCTTTTATTTGTAAGTGTCATAGCCTGGCAATGGGCAATCATTCAACATCACATGGGCTGAACCAGGAATTTCCTTGAGTGTGCAGTTTATCAACAATGAATGTTTTTATTTCCTTTTTATTGCTTAAGTCACCAATATCTAGAAATGCAATTTACTGGAAATGCTCTGCTTGAATGGGGTTGTGTTCCCCTGTGTGCCTTCTCTGTTAGACTAGTTTCTTCTGTAGGCACTGGAGACAGAAATTCTACCTATTTAATTTGTAGCAATATTATGGAGTGCTCCAAGAGCAGAGTTAAGTGCAGTGAGGCTTTTCAAATCGGACTCATTGTCTTTCAGAGGGAGCACTTGTGGTATTATTTCCTATTTGATTGTTAAAGACATGATAAGATTTCATTATTCATTAAAAGAAAAGTCTGTGCTTCTGTATTAAACCTTTTTGGTCCTTTTAAATCTGCCTTTTGATTAGCCCAGCTAATGAAACGTTGATCTTACAAATGAAATAAAAAAATGCTAGTTGTAAAATAAAAAAAAGGCCACCACTATGCTTTTACTAGTTACTTTTCAGTATAAATTTATACTAAAAAGCATGGAAATGCATTCCATGAATATGAAAAAACAGTGTCCATAACACAATCAAAGGACAGAAACCTAAGGCTGCATGTCTTTTTATATGCTATAACTGCATCCCTTAAGAGAGTCTTGGACTCAGAGGTAGAATCATCAGTTAGCATTTCTCATCGTGTTTCATCCATCATGGTTATGGAACATTACACATCATAATTACCAAAAATAGATTCTGTTCCTTTGTTAATTTCATCCTATTCTTTTTACCTCTGTCCATTTAGTAAGCGCATAAATGGGACTAAAGGATTTTTATAACCGATTTTTATAACGTTGGGCCTAAGTGCTATATTGAATTGAGAACCGGATATTTTATGAAGCCTATTAGTTCAAGGTCATTGCTCAAATTCAAGCCCAGATCTGTAGTGATTGTCTTCAGTGGCTGTTTGCAGACCCAACGTATGTGACTTGTGTTCTAGCCACGAAAGCTCATTTCCTAATGGACTCGAGTCATCTACACAAGGATAAAAGCATGCTTTTCATTTAGGTATCTGATAGCAAGGACTAGAGTTAGATGTGCAGGGATTGTGCAGTACTTAATGTAAGTTTACTCTTTTTACTGAAACTCAAAATTAGATCACTAGGCTGTTACTTCATAGATAATTAACAGAACTATCTTTTTAATGGGCAGCAGTGTATATACAGTATGTACTAAGTGTCAAACTGGGCTATTATTTCCTGTTCAGTACAATTCTATTGTGGGACATAGAATTATACAGTAGACACAGTCTGTATGGCAGTGCAGTACATTACAAGAAATTTGACAGTTTGATCATATATTTATCATGCTGTATATACTGTATACTGTATCATATACTGTATACAGTAATTCTAAGGTTATACATATGCATACAAAAATAAACATGGAAAAAATAAGCATAGTGTCTTGGTCAGTGTATGGAGCAGGCAGAAGTTGGTGTTTTTATGCTTTAATGTTCATTTACTGTCTCATTGTATTATGGTAGTATGTACTGAGTTGATACATACTGTAAATGCCAGTAGTAAACGTAGTTTTAAGTAATGATTGACATTTAATGACAGTTTTTTGGGATTATAGGAAGCAAATATAAAAAGAAAAACAGCCAGGTGTGATTGCATGTCTGCTTGTATCCTCTGCTTTCTGAATACCGTTGATTCCTCAGTTAAAGCTTCTGTTCAATTTTAAGCAATGTTAGCAAATGTCCCTCAAATCACTTGTATTTCTAGGCTCTATCCCAACCTGCTGTAAGATGCACTCTACCTTCCACATGTTGTGTTGCCATAAACAGATTGTAAATTAATTTCAGGGATAAAATGAAGCCATAAATCATCCTGAGATGCATAATAAAGAGATCCCTTGATGATTTAATACCACTGAGCCTCATATACAAATAATAAATGTCTTAACATAGTAAATGGATTGCTACATCTGTCAAAACCTGTTCTTCAAGCTCTTGGACGC
This sequence comes from Lepisosteus platostomus, assembly GCF_059453375.1. NCBI lineage: Eukaryota > Metazoa > Chordata > Actinopteri > Semionotiformes > Lepisosteidae > Lepisosteus > Lepisosteus platostomus. The sequence goes on along the minus strand of NC_142627.1, from coordinate 19,641,699 downwards.
TTGCTATTGCTGTTGAAGTGTCAAGCATAACACTTTGGGCTTACACGTGAGGGAGTCAGACCTGCTTAATCAGAGCTGTGAGAAAGCAGTCTGGCAGTAGAGTTTAGATTTCTTTAAATGTAAGATTTGTGCTGGAGGGGTCATTAGTGTCTAAAGAAAGGATGAAGAAGGTCTTAAAAAAATAACATTGAGAAAAGTGCTGTGTGATTTCTGCCCTCATGTTTGTTAGGAGCATGTCTCTGCCTGTGCAGAAAGGTTATTAATGGTCTCACATAGGCAAGAGCATTTATGAATTGTATGACAGATCACACAGACTGAACAAAGAGACATACAATATTCACAGTACTACCAGGACAAGCAAGCATTAATGTTGAAAATACCACATACAGTACAGTGTGTTTATGATTATTCAAGACTGCACTTAGTGGCATTACGATGCTGTGGTGGGTCAATGTAACTGCATACTACAAACAAAAGCAAAGTGAATTGATATTCATATTACAGAAAAATCCATTGAAATTGAGATTAAAAGCCCCTTCACAATTACATTTTGACAGTGCATTAGTGTAATGTTGATGAGCACTTGAGTGAAGCACGATTGATGTATGAGACAGTCAAAATGGCGCTTTTAAAATAGAACAGTGGTAGAATTGAGATGGCTTTGTAATTAAGTAGGTACGTTATTGCTTTGAATTAGGGCATCATCTGTAAAAGGAGCATTTTTCTATGACATTTCAATTGTGGGTACTTGTATCATTCTTAAACTATGGTATACAGTGTTTTTATTATGTTCTTTCACACTGAGTTGCATTTTAATCCCCTTCCAATAAACTTGTTCCAGTGAAATTAAGTGCTGTATTGAGTGGTTTTAAATAGAATCACATTTGGTTGTTGTATATGAATGCTATAAGTGGAACAGGACTATCCTGAATCATGTTCATAGAACAAATAGCCATGTACTGAGGCATGTCTTTAAGACAGCATAATCTTAGTATTATAGACTCTAGACCCCCCACCTCATATATCAATAGGGAACAATAATGGTCCTTATTGTGCTTCAGCATATTGGTATTGTTCAATGATTTGAAATGAAATTGGTTATGGTTAGAGCAGTAATCTGCATCTTTTCTTAAAGACAGTGGAACGTTTCGGGAAAAGAAAAGATCACTGCTATAAAAAATGGCATTATTATGAAGGACAAGCACGTGCATAGTGGGTGTTCCCATGAGTTACGGAGCAGAGTCTAAAACGATGAGGATAATTTGGGGCTATATCCAAACAGCAGCACTGTTCTCGGAAACAGGAGGGGCTCAGGATTAGGTAATGCTGGAAACAAATGGATCTGCAGAAAATAATTGCACTGTTTTTTCTCTTTTGGTGAGTTTGATCTTTGCTTCCTAAGAAAAGTGAATTTGCCTCAGGATGGAAACTTCAGCAGGCTCTTGTAATTTTATTTTCTATGTGTTTTTCAGTGTTACACGATACTCTAAATTCTCAGGCTTGGCGCTTTGAAATTTGACATTATTGGCTGCTAGAGTGACCTCTTGTTCTCCGAGAGCAAGTTCATGTTTCGTAATTTGGCTTGGGTGTGGCCTTGGTCGGGGAATCTAATGGGAAACTGGGAGAAGAGGAGCACATACTGTAAACTATAGATATAACACAAGGGTTTTCCTGCCTTCCCGGGCCTTTGAATCTTTTTTTTTAAGTAACATTCCCCTCCCATGTTGTTTATACTGAAGTGCAGTGGCTACCCTGAGCTGTCATTAGATTGTGTACTGGTAGCTTCAGCTCAGGTGCAAAAGGGAACTGAACATCTTAGTTCTTTAACATGTTCTTCCAGGGATTCAGTAGTCAACATCACATTTTTTTAAGATTGATATTTCTGTAGTAGATACATATAAAGCGGGTGGCACATATTGGTGCAGTGGCTATCATTACTGCCTCACAGTGCTGGGGCCCTGGGTTCAATTCCGGTCCTTTGTTTTTAAGCACCCTTCCCCTCCCTTACATTTATCAGTATTTTGGATGGAAATGTGACAAATCTGGGCAGCATGGTGGGGCCCGGGGTTCAATTCTGAATCTGCGTGGAGTTTGTATGTTCTCCCTGTGTTCATGTGGATTTCGCCTGGGTGCTCCAGTTCCCTCCCACAGTCCAAAAACACATTGGTAGATTATAGTGTACAGATCAGTTTGCTCCTGGGAAAATGTACCCTGCTGTGAGCGTGAGTGTGAACTAGCCTGCGTATGTGTCTGTCTGCCCTGCAATGGACACGTGCCCCGTCCAGAGTGTCTCCTGCCTTGCGCCCGTTGCATGCTGGGATGAGCTCCAGCTCCCCTGCGACCCTGAATTCGATGAAGCGGTTAGAAAATGGATGGATGGATGTGACAAAGCGCCGATGACAAAGCTCTGCCTTTTCACGTGTGATTTCTAGCGATGCTGAAGCCACGCCTGTCTCGAGTGAAGTGGCCCATACTGTTATTGCACACAGAGCTCACTGGAATGGAAAGAAAGACACCCCGCTCTGCTGCACCTCACATGCAGTTTATCACTGGAATTTATTAGGGACTGTGACTTTTAAAAGCACTGGGGATCTTTTATCTGCTTCCCCAAGTAATTCATGTAAAGTGCAAAGCACTGTCTTCAGCACATTAGCCCAAAATTTTACAAACTCTTTTGTATCAGACTCTCCCCTTTCCTCCCCAGGAAAAGACTAGACTAGAAAAAGATTAGACTAAAACATAACTCTTCTAAACAAAACTCTTTTTGGTAAACAAATACATCTGATTAATTCATGATCATATTGGAAAACTTGGATTTACATTTCATTTTAAACCATGGAAATTATCTAAATTTTTTTTTACATTGTTGTGTATTGTTTTTTAGTATAATGTGCTATTTTTCCTTAAAACTGTGGGCTTATATTTTTATTCAGACATCCCATGATGTTGGTGTACGTCTACACACCGTACTTTTCTGTGAGGTCTTACTATTTCAATTGACCTTCCCAGCATAAAGCGATAAAGGACATTTTATTTAAAATTTGCAGACAATAATATTTTTCATCTTAAAACCATGTTTTTGTAACAAGTTTTTATTCATTCTAAATATATAAAACAATAAAAATAACAGTAATATTTAAAGTATGGATTTCTTGATTAGATAGAATTCCTTATATCGTTCTTTATTAGTGAAAATAAATTCCAAAACCCAAGATGACTTTGTTCAGGTTGGCAACAAGGTATGAGTTCCAAGTCTTGCATCTTAGATACTTTAGATAATTTTGCATAACAATTGCTGAAATTAATAATGTTGACATAGATAGTTTGATACCCAGTTTATTAGCTGGAGATACAGGTACAGTAGTTAAGAGAATTGTGAATTCATTGTATGCCTTGACAGTGAGATGTAAAAGGCTGTGTTCAGAGTGGTAATAAGACTCCAATTAGTAAATTTTTGTGTATACATATTGGATCTTAAGTACTGTACATGTATGTGAATGTATATATATATATTAAAATATATATATATTTCCACCAGGTGGTGCTACATAACTATGACTGTTCAATTAGCACAGCATCCTCATCTTGAACCAATTCAAGTCCAACAGTTCCATTTGTTTGTGGTCCATCGGAGGGCGAAATGTGCTTCGTCGGTCCATAGAACATGAAAATGAAATGAAGTTTGGATGAGAAAGATTAATGCAAAGTCCATAAGGACAAGCCACCCTGTCACGGCCTGACAGATCCTGCAGATTGTAAGCTGCTGTACTCCTTCAGTTTGACTAGAAGAACTTTGCAAACAGTGCTAAAAGGTAATTGTTCGTCAAAACGCTTAACAAGCCCTGCACACCCTGTGGTAAAACCAACTTGACAAGTGTGAAAGAATGATCTGATTTGGGATGGTCAAGACAGCTTTCTGTTTTTTTTCAGGCCTCTGGGCAATCTGGTGAATTGTTGATTAAACATAAGTGTTACCTAGGCAGCCTGGAAATAAAATTTTATGACAAAGGCTTTATGCTGTGGTCTTGACTAACTTAAACTACTCTGAGGCAGGCTGGTCTTTGAAAGCACTGTAATAGCAATTGATCTGCCACTAGATACCGAAAAAAACTCTATTTGTAAATAGACACACCAGGTTGTAAATAGTTCATTAGATTATTGGTAGTAGATACTGTAGGTACACATTCTCACATGGGGCTAATTAGTGATATCTCTAATATCACTGTGGATATAAAGGGCCACAGAGGATTAGGTGATGGCTTTTGGTAGCAGGCTGGGGAGGCTGCTTTGGAGTTTTTCCATTGTAAATCTTTTGAAAACTGCAGTAAAGCCTGCTGCACTGCTCAGTATTGCCATTGTGGTTTTTCTATGTGTTCAGATCCCTGGAGTCACTTTCTTTAAGGGTGATGTCTGTCACTTACACAAAGAGTACAATCTCATGTACAGTAAATGCTGTTTATTATGTGCATACCGTTTGAGTGATTTTCAAAGATTTCTGTTATAGTCCCATGTTTACAGGCCATGTTCTACCACTAATTAAAATGTATGAGGGTGCAAATCTACTGCTACCAAAAAACTTAGTTTAGAATATTGACTGGGGTTTATTTGTTTCTAGAAAAAGGGGGAACACATTTTGTATTGGAGCCAAAATGTGTGCATTTATTAAGTTGTTCATGCAATAAAACATACTCAAGGTTTCACAGTCACTGGTATTTGACACAGTACTGTACATCAGAAAATCAAAGAAAGCAAACTCTTGAATCCATTCAGTTTCTTGTAATGTCCTGCTTTTTGACTGTGAAAGCTTTTATTGAGAATGTTTTCAGTTGTACTGTTTTAATTTTCTTGAGTTATTTTCATCACTCTTGGGTTCTTGTAAAGGTTGACTGATCTGAATAAAAATAGTAAGCAACAGCACTGAAAAAAGCAATCCTCCGTTCTGAAAAGCAACTGAATTTAATGAAGGTTGGGGAGTTGGCTTAGTAAGTCCAGTTGTGCCCTTATTAAAGAAAATGAAACTCCCTTGTTACAGCAAGCCTTGCCTGTAAACCTACTGCACTCCTCACCTGTGTTTCTCTTCTCGTCTGTACTGTATGTGGTCAGTGTTTGTCAGGTTCAACTCTAACCATGGTTTCCCTGTGGAACTGGATGAAGATGCCAGCATCTTCCATCTCAAGGAGGTGGTTGCCAAGCAACAAGGGGTTCCAGCTCAGCAGCTGCATGTGATTTTCGCAGGGAAGGAGCTAGGGAGTGACTGTACACTGCAGGTAAGGGCCCTTAGCCACCAGGCTCCGCTCCTGCGCGCCGGCTCCACTTACAAACTGAACGTCTCCATTGTTGCTAGTCTGACACTCACTCCTGAAGACCTAATAGAATAAATTGAGCCTGGGGATTCCTTGAACTTTTCCTCACAGTGCTTCATTAATTTTGACCTTCTTAATTATGCATTAAAACAGCCAGGCTACAAGGCAAGGAGACAGGTCGAGAGCTCAGTGAACAAATGTTTACTGACTTCGGCACCAAGTTATGCACTCTGTGCACATTTGCCTTCATATGCTGTTCAATTTCTCCCTGACAAAATGCACCAGAGAGTGGGTGATTGTAGCCTTTAAGTGCATTAGTACTGTTGGACTGTTAAATGCATTGTTATACTGTTGGAGGCCAGGGAAGAATAACCCAAGTGTGACCCCTAGAGTATAACTGCAGTGCTGCTCTGCTTGTTTAGACTGAAGAACAAAGAGAAAGCTGGTGTGAGTAGAGAAAATAAATTAATTATTTTAAATATCTTTAGGAAATTTCCTGAGTAAAAAAAATCATGAGGACTGGCAAGGGTATCGTAAAAGTTCAAAGAAGTAAACCGACACAAAGTTACCTGGGGCCTTTTTATTAATTGTGGAATGCTGCTAAGGCTTGCGTTGACAAAGAAATTAATCATACATTTAATTGTCTTCACCTGTCACATATAACAGACAATACTGAAAGAAGAACCTTGATGCCTATGGAATTGTTTTACTGGGTTTAAGAATTTATAATTTCAACTGAAAATTTTCTGTCACTATGTGACAGAAAGTCTTCACCACATCTCCAACATTTCCTGTTAACACTTTTGTTTTGTTTTACAGTACATTCTTCATTTATGTGTAAGGCTGGGAACCTTAATTTATAAATTATTTATATTTGAACTCAATTGTAATTTTTGTTTTTCCAGAGAGTATATATTTGGCTTAGATGAGCAAATTCATCATTTACTTTGTACTACGTATATGACAGTGGACAAAAATAGGACTTCAGTAATATGGCCAATTTGCATTGTGAGAAATCTTCAAAGTTACTTTCACTTGCTGTGAAGTTACATACAATATGCTGATCAGCATTAAGATTTCACTGCTGCTCAGGAAACATTTTATTCAGGAGATTGGATTTTAAAGTTTTTTATACATTTCCTTTAGTTTCCTTTAAATTTAAGATTTTTTTTCCATTGTAATCACCAAATATGATGAAAAGGTAAATGTTCTTAGAAAGATACAGTACATTTACTGTAGCATGGTAATTCAGACCCTGAATTTCATCAGGCTGTTTCATAGTTTGTCAGTAATTATGCAATGTGCATAATGTAACCAGTTTTATTTCAGTATAAATCATGTCAGATAAATATAGCCTGTTTAATATACTAAGAGCTCTAGTCTTTTCTTAAAGAAGGAAGATCTATAAAGTCAGAATAGTTTGTTACTGTTTTTTATATTCTGATGCATGTGAATTCCAAAAGAGAGATCGACAAGGAAATTGAGCACGGTGCGTCACTATTCAATTGAGCACAAATAAAATGAGAATTTGCTAATGGGTCATTAATGAAGCATTTAGCAGCTTTCAAGCTGTTAATGTTGGTGTTTCAAAATTCACTCTGTTTGATATTGTAATCAACACAACTGTGCTTATTGAATAACTTGGTTTAATTTTTTTCAAGTAATTATAAAGTAAGATACACTCACACTTTGTCTACCATCTCTTATCTTCAGCATTTAGCTTAGTAGATCATCTTTTTTTGTGTGCGGCTGTGAACAGAAACGTTAAAACGTTAAAACAATTCATTTTGCTAACATGCATGTTGATACCTGTTTTCTTCAACTGAACAATGCTTAACTGTTGGAGTTGATTTTGAAATGTTCAGACTGAATTTCACTGAGGATTTTAAATATTAAAGGTTTCTTAAAGTTACGGGTGATTAGCTAGGTTTACAAAATTACATCTCAATCATTTTCCCTAATTGCATTTTTGTTCAAATTTGATCTGAATATATACTGTATGTCCTATAATCAATTGGCAGACTTTGGGTACATCACTAAATTAATGTTATACAAATAGTGACACTCAGTTCATAACCAAATCAAAGTCATACAGCCATTTAACCCCATTTCAAAAGTCACTTTATTGACTAACAGTTAGTTTTACTGTTGGGATGGTTATGTGTCTGTTAATAAGCCCAGGGTGTTAACTGTACGAAATAGGTTTGTCTCTGTATATGTCAAGGCTATGGGACATTGGTCAATATATACTGATAGAAAAAAGAAACGCAACACCTCCTCCTCCACACCCTGGCCCTCCCGTCTGCGTGGGACAGGCTGAAGAGTGACTCATCCATGAAGAGGACCTGATGCCACTGATGACGAGTCCATCTCTGTCTGGCCCAAGCCAGTTGGTGTGACGTCTAGGAGGTGTGAGCAGAGGGCCTCCGACAGGTCGCCTTGCTCTGAGGCCAGAAGCATGGAGCCTCACTGTCCTGTCACTGATGCGGGCACTGTGTCTGCTGGCAGTTTCAGCAGCAGTATGGGTGGTAGATCTGAAATGATCTCTCAGATGGACCACCCTGATGTGTCGGTCCTGCTCTGGTGTGGTCACTTGAGGGCAACCAGATCTTTGACAGTCATCTGTCCTGGCGGTCCGGTAAACCTTCTCTGCAGTCGGGACACAGTGCAGCGGCTTACTCCGTAGTGTCTGGCAATGCTGGCACATGACATGGCTGCCTGCAGCATGCCAATGGACCTCCCCTTGTTTCTGGTGATATTCGAGGCATTATGGAATGCACAGAAAACTGACTTAGTGTCAGTTTTTCTTGCAGTGACCTAAGCTTTGAATTGAGGCCTTTTTAAAGGTGACCTGATCAGGCATTGTTCCACCTAAACCTGGTTGGGTAAAAGTGCACCTAATGAGCTCTGCTGGTCAGAGGGCTTGAAACAAATTGACACCTTTTTGTGAAAGTACATAAGCTATAACTATAGTATTCTCATTCCAGAAAATGTTGCGTTTCTTTTTTCCATCAGTATAAAATTAGTAGGTTTTTTTAACACTCAAGTCAAGATTCATTTTTATGATCAGACTTGTTACATATGGTGAGTTTCATGTTGTATGTTGTACTGAATTGAAATAATGTACCAATTATTGATTTCCTTATTTGATGCATCTGAATACATTTAAATAAGTGCAGATTCAAAGCCTTTATTAGCTATATTATGATCCTCGGACTTTCATCAAATCAGTGTGAGCTAGAAGATAATAGTGCTTTAGTTCCAGTAAAGCACACACAAAATCATCTATATTAATCACTTACACAATATTCATACTTGCTAATTTATCATTTGCCAACACTAAAATCTACCATTTTAAAACATTGTTTTAAAATAGAATTGTTACCCCTTTAATACATTAAATAAGTCAATAAAAAGTATTTTAGTAGCAAATACATCACATTTACCATCAAATTGTCAGGTGTTGCTCATCATTAAAGTACTCTGTTCCTTTCCATGTTGGCTATAAAGTTAAAAGGCTGCTTTTTTTTTACTAACAATGCAGATCAATCAGGATTATCTGTTATCTTAAAACAAAATGGCTACAGTTTAGTAGTAATTGCCTGAGAATAGTGTTTATGCATAAAGAGGGAGAAACACTGAGTAAAAACAGCAGAACAGCGCAAAGTATCTAAGACCTTTGCATAGCACTGTGTGCTTGTATACATATATAAACGGATGCATATACTGTAAATGTGTGAATGTGTCAGTCTAATGTCTGTGTCTCCATATTTTTCTTTGTTTTTTTAAAAAGGAGAAAATCTTTGGTTCAGCACAAAATGCTTCAGTGTATATTGTGCGTGTGGGAGTAAGAATTCTGCAGCTCTGGTAAAGCTGAGTTTTGTTTGAAGCATTTTGTAGTGAATATTTAATTCCACAAATGAACAGCATGTCTTTTAACAATGATTTTGTACAAAAAGAGTGCTTACTGTTTTGATCTCCTGAGAATCAGAAGCTTGGGGTCATTGTTTTATCTTTCGGTAAACAACCTCCATTTAATATTTGATACCACCGTTCAGCAGAGTTAATTAGTCTAATATCTTTTCCCTTGGTATGTGATATTTTCCTTCTGTATTGCAAAACAAATGTCAGCCATAATATTCAAAATTATGTCATTTATCTGCCATCTGTGGCAATCATTGCTGAAATGGGATTATAACAGACTTGTGGTTAACATTACAGATAGCTACAATGAGTCTGATGCTTCTTCCAGGATAAATTTGTTGAGCTTCTTTTTTTTCACCCCCAACAGTGATACAAAAAAATCACTCAATTAAACGGAAATTAAAAAATGAATTTCCAGTTGAATCTACTGTATGATTAGCTGGGATGTCAGTGTGGGACTTTTTCCTGGTTTGATAAAAAAGAAAATTAAGCTGAGGTCATACCTTCTAGGCCAAGACCACCAAAAATGTTAATGTGGGTCTTCAATAAAAGCACGGCCATTTGCACTGATGCTTAGCCACAAGCATTTTATTAATTGTTTTGACATGCCCTTTTGTCATATACATATTTAACCTTACCTACTGCTGTGCAGATTTACATGCCTGATCAGAGAGTCTCTCAAGCAAACAGTTTAGGAGATGAGGTGGAAGGAATTTTCCAGCCAGGCTAGCTCCCCTTCAGTTCTGGCCTGTCAGCCAATGCAATGGTAGATCCTTATTTCCCAGGTATGTCAGGACGGGGAAAAAAGAATGTAATGAATGCTAGTAAGGGAGAAAAAGGAGCATTTTTATTCTCTTCAAGGGACACTTTAGTATGGTTTTTAAATAGATTTTATATTTCATGTGCTTTGGGCGGAAAAACATTCTAAATAGTAATGCAAGCAGAGCCGTGAAGAAAGATCTTTTGAAAGTAAGAATTATTTTAAAAAAAAACAATGACACAACAGTATCAATACCTACAGTTAGAATCCAGTGTGAAGGCTGCATCAAAGGGAATCGTATTTCCATATTATTATCTTCATCATTTAATAAAATACTCACAGGCGATGTCTGCAAGGTTTCTGTCACTTCAGATTTCAGGTTCCAGCCTTGAAGGGCTTAGAGAGAGCTGCTCTGCACTGCCAGTGCCTCAGGACATTGCCAAAGGACCTTCAGTGGCTCAGTGGCGGGTTTAAGATAAGGAATAGTCACCAAGCCAGTCACATGCAGCCCTTACAAGCCACCCACCAGCCTTGCAAAACACTCGCGGCACTGAAATTGTATTATAATAACACCAGATTGAAAAGGCCCAAAAGCTGCTTATTGATGTAAACGAGTTGGGGGTTACAGGGACTGCAGAATGTAGAATTCTAATTCGAGGAGCCCAGAGCTGTCTGAGAGCCATAGCCACTCAGGGCCTGATTTTTAATGGGCAATGAATTCACTGAGTTAATTTTCAGTTGTGAACTCTGTTTCAGAAAGTTAATATGTATTTCCTCATTTTCAGAGAGTCGTATACCGCTGAAAAAAAATTAACGTCAAGCAAGATGGCAAAGAATTTATTTGTGACGGTATAAAACATTTCTCATGCAAATGAGATGTTAATGCACTGCAAACATTATGCAAATCAGTGATGTTTATATTGTTTAACAAGGAGACTGGGATTTCATTTGTTAAGTTATAATTTGGGATGGTCATGTGATGTTTATGTCGCAGTTAAGAACTCACCGATAAGATTGTTTCTTCAGTAAAAATCCTTTGTAGAGCACCTTATCTCACACTGTATATGTTGATAAATGCCCTAGCAGTACTTACAATTCAAAGAGGTACAGCAACAAAGACTTCATTAGTTTTATTATGACCCTCGGCCATAATAATTATCATTATGTACTGTGTAGTCTAAAGTGTAATATGGAAGATGATAATGCTTTAGTCTCAGTGGTGCACACACAGGATAATTTATATTAATATTCATGTCTGTTAATTTGGCATTTTAAAACTGTTACAACCTTAAGACTCTGTGGGCTGAACATCTCTGTGCAGGACCCTAATATAAGAATATCTTTGTCAGTGCTCTAGTAGTAGATGATCATACAGGTGATGGGCGCTAACATCACAGCAGAAACCTTCCCAGGGTCTTTTGCACAGAAAGATGTCATAGTGGGAGTTGTGCCAGTTACACATTGTTGAAATGTAAATGTTCTTTAGAAACATGAATTCTGTATCAGAATGGAGCAGCCTTGTTTTGCACAAAACATGCCAGGAAAAAGCTGAGTAGCTTCCTTGGGGAGCACAGGAAGAGCCTCCGATGGGTTTAATTTTCATTACTATTGAAACAGGCACACGATGGTGAGGACCGCGGGCCTGTTTGTTATACAATGTCTGCTGTGCAGTGCTGTTTTGCTAAGACATCAGCTGTAATGAGCTTGACATATTTAGCCATGAGGAAAGATTTGTCTTAATGTCCTACAATAGTTGTCTGTCGTTTAAGAATCGTTGTACCTTGTTGTTTTTAGTTCTAAAAAAACCCGAAAAGCATGCCAGATGAATGTTGTTTTTAGCTCCTGTATTTCCACCTTTACTGGAATGGAAAAGACGGTACTGCTGTGGATTTGAAGACCTGAGTGTATGGCAGGCAATGTAACAAGTCAGATTTTTTTTTTTGCTGAATACAGTATACGTCTTTGCAGTAACTTATCAAATCTGTAATTAATAAACAAGTATTTTTATTTTTATTTTCCATAGCCTCAAAATAATAAAGTACGGCCTCCTGCCATTTTAAACCATGCATGATTCTCTAGAACTGACTTGTGGCATCTGGTGCCTTTATTGTGGGTCCTGTCCATACATAAGCGCTTATGTACTGATGGCAGAACTTTACTAAGCCTTTCTCACAAGAATCACACCACACATTTTAAAAAGCTGACGTGCAGTCTCGCTGCCACTGCAACACAGACCTACTGGGCCTCCTTGAAAGCTTTGACCAATATTTTTAAAGTGTGTGCCATGCAGACTGTTCTTGGCACTGATAAAAAGAGGTGTCTTGGAGAAGGTATTCTAAACTTGCCCGTACAAGTTTCCATACTTACTTAGAAAGAAGGGTGTGCTGGGAAAATAGGAAAGCAGGGATATTTTGCAAATTGCTGGCTCATTATCTTGTCACGTCAGGTATTATTTTATTTAAAACAATGGAAACAAAATGAAAAGCCGTACCTGTCCCCTCTGTTAAATGTTCATGACAGACATTCATTCCACTTCTGCCTTCTTGTGCACTGTATGCCCACAGGAGGCTTAGAACAAAGCAACCCAGGCAGCTTTATTATGATAAAATTCTGATGCTCATGAATCTTCTGTGTGTCATTAATCCAATTAAAACAACAAAGCACTAAAACACTTTATCCAAGCGAATGCTAAATGAGAAAATTATTTTTACAAATAAAATTTGCAAATCTATTCTTCACGGCACAATCTTGCTGCACCAAGTGTGTATCCTAGCAGAACAGTTTGAATGTGTTATTCTATTTAATGCAGAGCAAATATTAAATATTGTTGTTTAGTGTTTTGCCACGAGAAAATAATGTGTTTCATTTCAAGATATTATCAAATAAAAGGGAAAAAAACAAAAGGGAATAACATGATCATTCTTAAAATACAAATGAAGGGCTGAAATAGTAAAGCAGGATTTTTGTTCAGTGGAAAGATATTAATCACCACAGTGCGGCATATCTGTAGTAATGATTCATACTGGATGTTATGTCGGACAGGTTTTTTTTGTAATTTATTCATGTTATTTGTAAAGATAAAAATTGGTGTCACACTTTACTATTGCGCTGAGTATGAGCAACCATTTATTATTTGATAAATATTTACTGGTGCATTTAGCTGGCTTTAGACAACTTAAAAGGTTTTTTGTCACATACATTTATAGGTCACAACATCTGGTCTCCCAGGAGTAAGATTTATTTATTTTATTTTATGCCAGCCTGCAGTTCTGCCTAATTGAAATTCTGTCATAATGCTACTGTAAGAGAGGTATTTATCAGACATGATTAAAATAAGGTCAGCTGACTATTTCTCAGCTATGCAAACTGAATCATAAAGTTAAAGAAAAGCCTTGTGCTATTTCAATGGGTTAATAATCCTAATGTAATACATATTACATGTTTATGCGGCATTAATAATATAAAGAGTTATTGAAATAACGTGCTAAGCAGAAAAAAGATTTTGAAGAACAGTATTTATGGTAAAGTAAGAAATGTGGGTGGCAAGTTATTGCTTAGAAGAGCAATTTGGAAATGCTAAAGAATTTTGCATTATAGTAATAATTACAGTTTCCCAGGATTTTAAAGAATGATTTTCCTTAAAATACCTATTTTCCCCCATAACAGAGGATTCTGTACTTATAAAAAAAAAAATCATTTTTTTGTTCACAAGATTTACAGAGGTAGGATATTGAGAGTCCTGCCGAGGACAGGCTGATGTCTCCTGAAAGAGGAGTAGGACTTATCAGACTTCAGTCAGTCAGGTCTTTGTCATGCACCTTTACCAAAGCAGCACCAAATCAAATTAATTACTGGGCACATACACTACATACACTGTGTTTAAGTTATTTACTGGCCTCTGATCACAAGGCCTTTCAGCTATTATCACTTACTGTACTAGAGCTTTGTCTTTGCCAGACTGAAACAGGGAAGATCAACATCCATTCAGGAAGTACAGTATTACTGACTTATGCCTTTGATAAAGGTTTTCACACCAGGTTTAGCACTGTGGTTACTGCAAGACTGATTTCAGTGAACTACAGAGTTTGTGCTAGAATGCAAACAAAACCTCTGTGATGCGTGAACCTGCACTGGGTCATGTTATTCAGGGTCCCAGCGGATATACTGACACTAAATCAAGAAGAAAATTAATGAAGCGCATAGCCAGCTACAGTATATTATTTCATACTCAAGGCATATGAGTTATTGAATCCAAAAAACAGCAGGCGACAGTCATCTAGAAAATTTGTGGATTGTTGGGAATGTCAGTTTTTATAGTCACATCAGTTACAGTATAATTTCGCAAAAATTTTATCACATGTATTCATCACAATATTCTTGGCCTAGTAATAAACCATACATTTAGTGCTTTTCATTCTTTGTGTTTGTGGGAGGTAATGTTCTTATTTTCATATTTTATTCCACGTTTGTGACAAAGAAAGAATATAACAGACTTTTTAAGTCTCCTTAGAATTGGAAATAAGAGTGAAGAGCTGCATCAGCATGCATTGGGACCAAATTAACAAATAAAGGTTAGTAATTCCACACCTTCTACACCCAAAGAAGGCTCAAAAGCTGAAACGTCATCTTTCTCCTTTTTAGTTGCCATTGTGAAATTAACCATTACTTATTCATTGGAACTGTGCTTAAATAATCAGAAGGAAAAGGAATAAGGAAATATGTTTCTTTTTGAATTTCCTTGAATTTGGTTTGACTCTTTTTAGAGGTTTCAACCAACATAAGTGTTTTCATGAAGGTGCTGTCCTTCCTCAGTGGTTTTCTGAGCACCTAAAGTCTCAGATTCACATGTGTGTGCTGTGTCAGGATTTAGCATTGACTGACTCCATATTTTATTTACCTTTTTAAGTCCTTCTGGTCTGTTTGCCTTTTTGGAGATGAGCTTAGACAGATGCAAGGAAGGAGCATGAGACCAAATTTGAGAAGACTTTAAAATTTAATTAAATATGATTTTATGAAATTCACATGCAAATGTTTCTTTAATAGCCAGCTGGTGAGCTCTGTTAAGTCATTAGTGCTTGCTGTGGTGTTTGTAGGAGGTACTGTACAATGTGTGAGCCATAATGAAAAATGAACAGTATAATTGAGGGAGAAACAAGCTGGGCCAGCACTGCTCTCAGTTACGAGGTTAACACCTCACATCAAGTAAGAATGTATTTAACCACAGTTTCTGTTGGGTCGTAGGTCCAGATAATTGCAAAGAGCTACTGTTAAACAAAAGAATTTGCCTGTTACATAACTGAGAGCTCAATTAGTAAAAATATCCTGCAGGCATAGAGTGCACCTGTATAAGGGTTAAGAGCATCTGCTTTGGAGTATATTTATATAATCTAAGTGCTAGAAAGAGAGCATTTCCTTCATATTCAGCAAACGTCTACTGTTTATTGGTTAGTTATTTACTTGAATTTCCTAGATTAGATTAAAATGAACATTTTGTCTTTGAACCAATATGTGTGTTTCATTAAAAATACAGAGCTGATCATTATTACTTGGAAACGTTTTGCTCTTGCACTCAGTAAAACAAGTGTATATGGCAGCGCAAGCATGCTAGACAGCATGATATTGTATTTATCCTGTCCAATTGGGGCTCAGAGAAAGCCGAGTTTTTACCATGTACAGTAAAACCAACTTTACTTTTAAGGAACATCAGAACATCAAGATTTAAATTGCAATTATACAATGTTACCTTTTTAATGAAGTCTTATAAAGCATGTTGGTGATGGCAGTACAGCTAAAATGTCATTATGTCCTCCGTTTTAACAAACCGGCACTTCTCCTTTTAAAAGCATAAGCATAGCAAAGCATTGGAAAAGTGAGAACAGTGGCTAAGCACTCATGAGGCCTAATGTCCTAAAAAGTACCGTAGAGGCTGGTGGCACCATCCAGTCACCTATATTGAGTGACTGTCGGAGCAGTAACAGAAGAGCTTTCAGCAACAACCTCATGCTGGCCAATCCCTCTGTAAAGCCTTCCAGCAAGTTACCTGAAAGCCAAATGAAGCAGACAGGACAGACAGCAGTCAGACCTGGAACAGGAGCCCAGGAGGTTTTAAACCTTGAATTCAAGTTAAGGATGTTAATTTAAGGTTGTCAGGCACTGTGTATAAATATTTTGGAAGAAAGTTGTACTGTATACAGTTTTGCTATGATACTGTAACTCAGGCAGGATTCAACACTTTTCTTTGACATACCATGTCAAATTCAAATACAACACACAGAAACGATACATCAACATAATCTGGTAGATTATGTCAATTCACCCACTGCCGTATCGTGGTTTGTAATGCATCTTTCATTCTGCTGTCATTTTATTTGAAAGCATTTAATCAGTGTTCAGGGATTGTGAGGGACTGTGTTCTGATTTCTTCAGTGTTCCAGTTATAACACAACAGAATCCTGCTCTACTGTAGATGCCTTTTTTGGGTTGTGAAAAGGATCATTTTGGTAATAGAAAACATAATGTACATTACACAGCCACTAAATGAGATACTGATTGACATGGTCGACCAACTTCTAAGCCTTAAAAAGATTTAAAAACTCATAATTTACTTTAGTGGTGGGTGTGCATTCAGCAAAGGAAGCAGTTAGTTTTGACTTCTTGAAGTGTTCCTATTATCTGGGTCACAGCCAAAAACTTGTTGTAATTAAGGGAGTTTTAGTAAAAGTGTATATAATTACACAGCATATGAATAAGAAAATTCATCTAGATTTTCATTTTTATTTTAAATTGTGCTCCCTTTGAGTGTTCCAAATTGCTAGGATTCAAAAATAAAAATATGTTTAACTAAATTAACTAACTTCATCTTAGCTTTATGTGTGTTTACAAATTAGTATAAAGTAGTGCCATAAGTACTGTATTCTTTATCATTTTTTAAAAAAATGTTTAGAATCAACTGTTATTTTTTGTCATAAACCACCCATTTTTGAATCTATCAACTGTGCCTTTGTGTCTCAACTCTCAGCAGTAGCAGCCCCACACAGGGAGAATGAGGAAGTGCAGATAGGCATGTCCATCCATCAAATATCAGTCCATGTGCTGCTAGCTCCCCAGTGACATGCAGGTGCTTCAGCACCAATTGGAGGAGAGGCATGTCTCTCAATGACATCATCACAAGCCTGATGCAAGCTGTGAAAGCCCTGGCTGACTAGTCCTACCCAATCCTCAGCAGTCCTGTACTTATGGCTTATAGATTTTTAAGGGGAATGGGAACTGGAGATCACAGATATCATGGATTGTTTATAATACATCAGAATAGATAATACATAAAACATCAGAATGAAATGTAGGATCCTGGAGATCTTAGGTAGTAACGTTAATTGCTACTGCTCCACGCTACCTCTATATATCAACATTCATTGATTAAGATTAAATTTTGTAGTTGTTAAATATTGAAAATATTTATAAATATTGGTTATATAAATATAATAATATATACAGTAAATACTGGTTTGGCTGTACCCTTGTTTTGACTTTTTAGCATATAACAACTAAAAGCAAAGCACAAAAGTTAATACAAATATAAAGCAGATATACTTGGAGACTTTATTGTTACACTGTACAATACAGTGTATAATAATAATATAATTGCTTACACTTATATAGAGCTTTTCTGGACACTCCACTCAAAGCGCTTTACAGGTAATGGGGACTCTCCTCCACCACCACCAATGTGCAGCATCCACCTGGATGATGCGACGGCAGCCATAGTGCGCCAGAACACTCCCCACACATCAGCTATCAGTGGGGAGGAGAGCAGAGTAATGAAGCCAATGCATAGATGGGGATTATTAGGAGGCCATGATCGGTAAGGGCCAATGGGAAATTTGGCCAGGACGCCAGGGTTACACCCTACTCTTTTCGAGAAACACCCTGGGATTTTTAATGACCACAGAGAGTCAGGACCTCGGTTTTGTCTCATCCGAAGGACGGCGCCTGTTTTAGGGTATAGTGTCCCCTTCACTATACTGGGGCATTAGGACCTACTGTATATAGACTGCAGGGTGAGCGCCCCCTTCTGGCCTGACTAACACCTCTTCCAGCAGCAACCTTAGTTTTTCCCAGGAGGTCTCTCATCCAGGTACTGACCAGGCTCACACCTGCTTAACTTCAGTGGGCTGCCAGTTGTGAGTATGTAGTATTGCCATAGATATATAAAACAAGATCAAATATCAATTATTTATATAAAGCAAAATAATTATTCTTTCTCTATAAATTACAGTCCAAGGCACACTTCTGAGTAAATTACTGTTTCACACCGTCTTCGTTGATTTCTTTATCACAAACTCCTAATGGAATTTCTCAGATTTCCCAGATCTACCATCTTGGTAGATACAGTAGCTCATCATTTTATATCCATTTTTTAGAAGTGTGTTGTTTCTGCACTGTATTAATGAGGAAGACGAAACACATCACAAGTCATCAGCAAACCTAAATTTCTAATAGACATTTTCTGTATTCATCCTCTGTTGATGCCTTGCAGTTTGTTAAGCATAGAGTACTCAGTTTATCTGCAGTTACTGGAGGTGAGCTGTCCTTATGTTTATTTTGTGTATTTTAATTGCAACCCAGTAATGTTTTTTTTTAAAGATCTATTATAGATTGGAGATTAGGGTTGGTCCTGGGGGGGCTGTTTGCCTGCAGCTTTTCATTCCAACTCAGCCCTTAACAACCTAAATCAGCTCACCTAATTGACTTAATTGAGTTTGTTTAACAACTTCTTCCTGATTCTCAGATGCTTGTGCTTGAAGAGACCTAGAAGCCCTGCTGGCTCACTGGTCCTCCAGAGCTTGGACTGGATAGCTTTATTTGAGAGTGTCAGACTGTTTTCTTCTTTTTTTTCCTTTTTATTCACTGGTTTCTTCTCTCTTGCTTGATCTAACACTCTGAAACAAAAGAAAATACTGTTCTCTACCGACCTTGGGTTCTGTTAGGTTCTGCATACAGTATATGTCACAATTTCTGCCTCTGGGCTCTGTGACAGGTGACTGTATGACTGTTGCGAAAGTTTAAGGCAATTAAACCTGTGCTTGGTAAGCACCGTCTTATCTTTCATTGCAGCACTTCAGTTTCCCACTGCTGGTAAAAAATTCTTTTGTCAGGATGGAACTCAAATTGGATTCTTTTGTTGAGGTGATAGAATAGCTGCAGTTGGTCCTTCAAGTGTCTACAGCAAAGCTTATTTTTATAGGGTTCTTGAAACCTTTGATAATAGTGTGGTCATATGCTGTATTGTTACATTGAAATCAGCTGTACACAATGAGGATAACTTCCTGGGAAAATAAGAGAAGATTGAGATGTTCCGAGTACAATGCAACAGAAGGGTTTTTGCCAGTCCCAGCATATCGCAGATTACAATGATAATAAGAATTGCAATGCGAAAAGAAGAGAATATGTGAAAAGTGAAGTAAAGGAAGTCCAGATCTGTAGTCAGAGAAAGTCTGACAATGGTAGGGAAACATATTATTTACTTTTGTACCTGGAAGGTGTAGAACAACAGAAGCATCAAGTGTCAGTGCTGTCATTGGATTCTGGTAAAACTACAAAACTTTAAGTGAAGAAGGATTCAACATAATTATATCATTGCAAATATACAGGGTGTTTGTGTGCCATTAGGATGCATCCAAGCTGAATTTCAAGTGAGAAGGCCAGAAACATTGATAGCATTATTGAAAATGCATCATTCGTGCTACATGTTTTGGTTTCAGGTTTGAACTATTTGCTTTTTGTAGCATGATTATCATTAACTTCTATATAATGTCGTTTTCTGTTATTTTACAATTCAGTAAATCATTCCTCTCTAGGACTGATCAAAAGTCAAAGGCTGGTCTTTTTAATCTCTGTCTGCCTATCTTGTCTTTCTTCTGACTTCCTGTCCTGTCCTTTCTTCTCCATCTTTCCATGCTCTGTCTAAATTTATAGTATCTGTATACTGCATATAAAGAGGTGTCTCCATCCCTGAACAGCACAGTCCAACAGGTTTTTATAGATCACCATTAGCCCTGGAACAATTTTAAAGGAAAAATAAAAATTGTGTTTTGTTAAATATGGAATACAGAGATCAATAACAACAAAAATCTGAACACCCTTCAGTCCTCAATGACTGTTACAATGATTGAACAAATAATATGCTGAATTGATCAATAAACTACAACTGTTCAGTCATCAGAAATGTGATTTCAGATGACCTATGAGACTATGTGAAGCATATCCTGGCATGACGCAGGCAAATGCCAAGGGCGGATAGAGGACAATACAAGTCTGAAAAATTTAGCTCACGGTTTGTTTTAAAGCGAACAGCAATTTTCGGTTTCTCCTCCACACCCTTGAATGAAAACATATAGGCAGCGTTGTCAATGCTTACTGTCAGAAGTCGTACACATCAGAAGGGAGCAGATCCTGTGCACTGTATGCTAATCCTTTAAAAGGTCATACTCCAAGCTGCCTGGGTCTGTGAGATACAGCTTCTGGAAATAAGTGTTCCTTCTGATCAAGCCTGCTTTCCAGCCTGCCTTTGAAGTCCTGTGCCTGCTGGCTTCTCAATAGCCAGCAGTGGCTTGTTAGCCCATAATAGGTGGCATCTGGTCTCAGCTAATTACAATAGAAAAAAAAGGACCAGCTTGAAAGCAAAGCTTTGGGTTTTCTAGTTTCCACTAGCTTGAGGCTGATCACTTGCATGACATTTAATGAAACAACCATAAAGCTTTATTTTGCGTCTTTGACTATCAGGAATTATTCCGTCAAGTTTTTACAGTCTGGTACTTTAATGGAATTGTTTTCCGTACAGTTCTTTTCTTCCTTCCCATTATTGAAACTGAAACAATAGTGGAGTGAAGGGCTGTTGTACGCCCTCATTGCGTGAACTTGGATGACATCTCTTGCAATCTCTTAGATTCAATATTCCGTACCTGTTTCGGGTAAAGGGTCTTTGTATATCCATTCATTGTAATTCTCAACAATTTGTGTTGGTTATTTTTTGTTTGTTGTACATGCTGTGGAAAAACAGTAATGCTTCTCTCTCCCCAATTTACACCACAAAATAGACTATATTTCCAGGTACTATACTGTATGTGCAGTGCCATATTGTGCGATTCAGATCTGGTGATGTGTTGTTGCCTTATTACACTGTAAACAAGGCAGGCTTGTGAATACATCACTTTTAATGCAATAGAAATATTGCTCTTGACTTCAAGATGATTTTGCCGATAAAAGGAACTTACTTGTTAACGCTGAATGCAGATCACTTTGGAACATTTCTGCTGCACTATTCGCTTGTGCATCGCATTACATTAGTCATAACAGTGACTAGTGAGCAGAAAGGCCTGCATCATGTCGCAGTTCATGGGAACTCTCTCTCTCGCCCACGGCGGGGCCTTGGCTTTGTGACAGCATGGCAACTTACAGTGTTTCACAAAGTTTATGATTTTGTACTTAATATAGAAATTGTTCTAGAATGTCAATTTATTTTGTTACCAAGATTCCATAACCAGTTTGAGAAATTTGGACTGCAGTTCCTTTTTAAATGGAGGTTTACCAGTCCATGAAGATGAGCTGGGGGTGCAGTTAAGGGTGTTTAACCTGACATTCATGGTGTAGCAGTGAGTCTGGTCTTGGCAACATACAGTACTGTAAGGCACATGAGTCCTTGTCTGTGTCCTTTTTTTACTATTTGGATTTAGCATAGGCCGGCCTCTATAAAAGTCTACTACCACATTCTCTGAACAGACGACAGTTTATAATCTTCGTATAATATTTTGTCTTTTCTCTTTTTTAAATACTGTATCTTCCTTTTACTAGAGCACTTTAAGAAACAATAACTAGTTTTGTGTCTGGCCTATTTTGTGACTTCTGTGACCACACCTCATCTCCAGGTGCCTTAGCTAACTAATCATCTTGTTATTTTGTATGTTTTATTTATGAGGAAAAATAAATCTTGTACCAGCTTGACCAGGAATCAAGTAATAGCAAGTGCATCATGAAATACATTTGCATTTTTGATAGAAATAATGGATTTGGTGTCTGGATTATGTTCATAAGGAAGGTAATTTCTAATATTTTATGTACCTTAGCCACATCTAACACACCCAAACATGATGGAGGGCACAATGTCATTATCATCTTAGGAAATGTTTTATCAGACTGGTATTGTTCATTGCTGGAATAGGATTGACTTATTTAAACAAGGTGACATTTCTTAAAGGTGAATTTTCATCCCAGTTTTTAGTCTTAAGCAGACTGAAGCAAGGTCTCCTCTAAGCTTTGCTTGTATTGTGCTCCATCACCAAGTACAGCAACACACTACAGCTAGTTTTCCTTAAAGGTCTCATCTCCCAATATTAATGAAGCGTCCTGAGATCTCATCAGATCAGAACAGTTAGAAGGTGCTGAAGCACTTAGTGGTGCAGTCATGTCAGGTGATAGTGGACTCATATTGTCAATGAAATATTCACAAAATTATATTTCAGTTTTTCTTTTCTTGTCAACTTCATGAATTACAGTGCATCTTGAATTTGTCTTTTCATGGAAATTAATGCAGTGTCATCAAAACAAATATCTGTGTCTGAATTCCAGTGGAAGTTCTGCCTCTGAATAAACAGTTTTTAGATCAGACTCTGCTGGGTAGCAGCCTGTCACAATATGTAAAACGTGTTCTCTACAATGCAGGTATGCCTTCCTCTTCACTGCTCTGGTCTCTTAGACAGTATTTCTTCGTGCTCAGACGGGCAAAAAAAGAAATGTGTGGCTTCTGCTACTTCCTTAGCTGCCACAGAAATAAAGCTGGCGTGGGTGAGATTAATCCTCTGTCTTATAAATACAGACAGGCAAGAAAACAGGCTGTGCCAAGTAAGACCCCAATGCTGTCAAAAGTGAAGAAGTGATATCCATGCAGTGCAAACAAAAAAGCAATGCCACACTATTATACTTTATATGGCAGTGCACCCAAAAGTAATAATTATGGAAAGTCCTAGATATAAAACTGACATATATTGTTTGTCAAATGCAGATAAGTATTTAAATATGACTCCAGATACTGTATGTCTTTTCCCATACCCCAACGTGCTCTCCATGAGGCACACAGACAGGGAGAGAAGCTGGGGGTAAAAGCACAGGGTCGGCCATTTTTATATGGCGCCCCTGGAGCAGTTGGGGACCCAACAGAGTAGGATTCCTCTGCCAGCCACAGGATATGAACCGGCAACCTTCCAGCCACAGCCGCAGATCCTGAGCCACAGGGCGTATTAACTGATTTAATCCCTTTGATTTAATAAATGCAAAATATGTATTAATTATTTAACATAGACTAATCAAGGGCTTATGACACTGTTACAAATGGTTACTAAACCTTTATTAAATGAATGCCTTTGGTTTACTCTTGTTGTTTAATGACTTTAGAAGTGGCAGTAAAGTACTTTTTCTACCCAGGCAGTGGTAATTAAGACATATTTACAGAGGTGTGCCATCTAAAGAGCTGTTTTTCACATATATAGAGTTTATATGCTGATTTCTAATATCAGGTGCCACCTGTGACATTGTGCGTATGTTGAAACTGAATAAGTCAGTTTAATACACTGAGGTTTCTTTAAGAAAAGGTGTGATGAGATCCCCAGATCTATCAGCTGCTAGCAAGCAAACGAGCTAGATACTGTAGGTTGATTGGCATTCTGTTTCATTGTAACCTTCTTTTGTTTTATTAAGTTTGTGAGGTATATAAAGTTTGGTGAAAAACTAGATGCATCCCCTTTAGATTTTATGTTTTAACATCTTTAAACATTTTTTACCATTAACTAGTTCTCACTAAGTCCTAGTAATAGATAGAACTAAAGCAACTAAATGCAAAGCATCATCTTTGACGAAAACCAAACACTTCCTTTGACCAGAAGACCTCATGCCAACTGTCAATGACAGTGGTGGGTGGGAGATGGTTGGAGCCTGCTTTGCATTCTCAGGACTTGAACACCTTACTATCATAGGATAGTCTGCCATGAATTCCACACTACGGTATATCAGAGTATTCTTGACGAATGCGTGAGACTATCTGTCCCATAGCTAAAGCTGAACCGAAACTGGATCATGCAACAGGACAATGATACAAAACACACTCGCAAATCTGGAACAGAATGGCTCAAAAAGAAGAAATACAGGATTTTGGCATGACCAAGTCAAAATCCGGACCTAAACCCCATTGAGATGCTGTTGCGAGACCTGAAGAGAGTTGTGCATACAAGAAAGCCCTCAAACATTACAGAGTCAGAACAGTTCTGTGAGAAAAAGTGGGACAGAATTTTTCACAGGCGATGTAAGAGACTGATCAGCTCTTATAGGAAATGGTTAATTCAAGTTATTGCTGCTATAGGGGTGCCACTAGTTACTGTATCAAGGTTTGCTTTTACTTTTTCACACAAACTTTGAATACTGGCTGATTTATTTAAATAATAAAAAAATGACAAAGTCATTTTTTGTGCATTATTTGTCTGATGAGGTTAGTTTTATCTACTAATGGACTTGATAAGATTTAAAGAAGGTCAAATATGTCTAAATATGTTAAACCATAGAATCCTAAGAGGATATACATATTCCCAACGCTGTATGGTAGTACTGTAAGTAAATGTATGTACTGTACAGTACAGTAGGATTTAAACTGAAATGTGCTACTTATATTTATACGTTTGGACTGTTTTATGTCAGCTGATGTACATTACAGCATTCTGTATTTTGATTTGCCAGTTAGAAAAGGTTTTGAGAGTTTAACAGCATTGCAGTATAAATACAGATATGATGTTTGTTATAAAGTATTAAATGCTGAGCACATTATAACAGTACCTCTTTCAGGTATTGAAGTGTGAACTCACTGTCTTCACAGTCCTTGCTGTTTCCCTAATAACCACTCTGTCTTCAGGTAATACTAGCCTGCCATGGTGAAATTGCTCCAGTACAGAGCTCAACTTCAAAATATCCTGCTGTTTATCTCAGCTCATTATAGTGTAACATTATGTTATGTATAGTATGTATATCTGTCTTTAAACAATACAAAGAAAATTGATCTCCATAGGTAAAATCCGACAGTAGTCCAAAAATAAAATAGTCTTAAAATTTCACAACATAATGCCTGCTTTCCTGTGGAACTATCTGATTGGCCCTTTTTGCTATAGTTTTCACTTTTTATGTGTGGAGTACTTACAGTAATATAAACGTCTTCATTTCTCTTCAATTTCTTAGAATATGAGTTGAACTATGAGCAGTGGAGACCTTTTAGTACACAGTCAGGCTTAAGTTCTTGTCTTAAAATGTGGATCTTCAAGTCCTTATGCTGATTTTGGTTGTACACTACTCTCTGAACGCCTGGAGGGTCACTCACTCTTTCAATACATGCCCTGCCTTTTCAGAGTTGACAGACAAGGGCGGTGTAAACAAACTGGAGTCTGCTGCCAAGACACTAGTGACTGGAAGCCAGCTGGCCAGTCTTGAAACAGACAGAGCACACCTACTCTTCTTCCTTCTGAATTAGTAGTGCAAGCAACCTCTCAGTGCTCTGTCTCTTTTGGTTGTGGGGTTGGTTGATCTGGGGGATGTGACACCTGATAGTGACCAGAATCTAAAATAACAGAGCCCGGTTGGCTTCCTGCCAGGTCAGCTCCTCTTCATCATTGAGAGAGCAGAACTTATCTAGCTACCCTAGTCGGAGGAACCATAGGATCACTGATCTATTTAATGGCACCCCCATCAATCTCACAAGGGCTTCACCTCATTGAGTTTTTCCTGGAGTTCCTTGATGAAGTCCAGTCTTAATGGGGCAACACATTCACCGTTCCTGTCACAGCCTGCGGAACAGAATGTATTCTGTCTATGCATGGAGCAGACGTGGTGAGCATCTGCAATCTTCCCCTGCTGAGGAATCCAGGTGGTCCAGGGCACCACCATATTGACCATTAGTAAGCAATGCTGAAGGGTTGCCCTCCAGAAGATATTCGTGACAGAAAACATGCGTTTTCTGGCTGCTCAACATAGTGAATGTCTGTTGTGTCCTTTTGGCGATTCAGCCAAAACATCTGTAATGTTCCGCATTAACTCTAGCTCACTAAATGAAAGCGGGCAGGCGAACGCTAAGGGGCCAGGAGCTCTTGTTGTGGTGCGACAGCAACTTTGGCTTTCTCGGGCACTTTTTAGGTGCCCCTATCACCCCAGTAAATACTGTGGGTACCTTTGATGACTTGCTCCAGAGTTCTGCCTCTGGATCCTCTGGAGTTTCCCAATTTTCTCCTTAGCTGTGTGGTTTAGTATTCTGACTCTTGATTACTCTTTCAACATCAACATCCTTGCTACGCTAGACCGTTCTATTGTGATTCCTGGCTTCGACTTCCACCTTCGCGGACTTGAACCGAGTTTTCCGCATGTATGCACAGTTCTGCTACTCCTCCAGTCTCACGCTAGCCACAGCACCATGTCTGCCTGCGTGCTGGATTCGTTCAGCTGGCCTATAAGCATGCAGCCTGCTTCCCGTCTCCAGAGTGCACTCTCCGACGTTCCATCTGGTTCCAGTAATGCACAGATCTTATTATTTCCCTGTATGCTGCTTGCAGGTTCCCTAACTCAGCTGCTTGTTGCCCAACATTTGAGTTCCCCTACGTTCAAGGATCTCACCAATAAGTCCCATCACTGTAGCGCGACATTGCACCTTTAAGATAAAAAGTTCCAAAAAATGCAGTTGTTTGGTTATTAATTTGTTTGAAGCAATGTTTGGCCTGCATAGTAAATTCATGTACCGTATATGGCTGAAGAAGAAAAAGCCGTAAGGCACACAAAATGATGCACCTCCAACCTCTCTCATTATGCCTAATAATTAAAATAAATTAAAAAAATGAGAACCCAGCTGGGGTCACTGGGATTCTTTTATGAACTGACAGGATGGGGCTCTTGCATCACTTTGATAAAAGCAGCTAAGTAGAGTTGCCTGCTTTTGTTTGAAACCTGGTGTTCGAAATAATTTTTAATAGGAGCCAAATATCCAGTAAATGAAGTTCCTTTCTGATGGAAGATCAATCCAATGGTAATCATTTGCTTCAGAAGAAAAGCCTCAGATGCCAGAGGATTGTTTTTGTAATGATTTCATTTAAAAATAATCATTTTGTTGACTTTTTCCACAGTGTCATTCGGTAAGGTTAGAAAAAATGATTGTTGGGTAAATATTTCAAGCTTCTGGTTTTAATACATTTCATCTGAGGCGCTATCATTGATATTGTTGTGGGTGCTGCATACAGTAATCATGTGTTAGCTTATGTACAGTATGGGGGTAACAAGGACTTCGAACTAAATGTTTTCCTCTCCTCTACAGACGTATATTGCACTTATGTGACTCATTCCATCAACTGATTTTTGATGTGTTTATTTTTTCAAATTTGTCCATCTTGCTGCAGTCGTCATTCTGATATTACTCATAATCCCAATACATTTTGAAAGAGTTTTATTTAGAGAGAATTAAGGTGCAATTCTGCACTTTTACAAGATTGCCAGTTTAACAGACACACTGATTTGTATATTCAAAGTAAGGGTTTCTTCATGTCTGTCTTTTTTTGGCTTGAAGAAATAAAGAAAGAAACAGCAACAATTATCTGCGCACTAAAGGATAAATTTTTAAGTCGTTTAGGTTGAAAAGGAGAAACTGCTTTTAGTCACAGGATATTTCATTAAGCACAGCTTGATTTCATGAAGACAGAGATTTAGACCTGGGTAGATGCATATGTACTGTACCAGCCTTTTTGGTTTTACTACTTAAAGGCAGCTCTTAAAATGCTGGTTCCTATCTGCACTTACTCTTATCTGCCACCTGAATGCTGTGGCAGAATTAATTGGAAGAACTGCAGAAGCCTTATTCTGTATATACAGACTCTATCAGATCTAAAGGAAAAATAAAGGAAAAAATAAAATATCATAAATGTTATGTCACTAGATACTGTATCTTGAGCAAAATAAGAAACAAATGAAAAAGACTACTTAGAAGTCATTTCATTTATCATCTGTGAGGCCTCTGCTCTTATTGCCAGAAGCCTGTCACATCACCATTTGAACATGTGTATCTGCCTCTTACACCATGATGGATTTCAAAGGTCTTATTAGTTTTTCCAAACAGCACACATACAGTACTCACTTAGGAGCCAGGCAAGCTTTTGCTTCTGTAGCACTTAGCAGCTGTTTCAGACGAGTCTGACGTGTGTTACGTGAATAGTGCTCTGACCCAAAGTTGCAAAGAGGGGTGCATGCTTAGTGTTTCCAGCTGAAAGATGGGGTTTAAAGCTCTCGCCATCACTGTTGTGAGGGAAAGGGTGAAAAGGCTAAAAGCAGCAGCATGAGTAAGACATACTATGTAGCTGAAGATTCATTTATTGTCTTCTATACATGAGACTGAAAAAAGGGAAAAAAAGAGAATATTTTATCATTGCACCAAGGGTAAAAAGTGAAACCAAGAAAAAAAGCACGTTTCCAGTCTTTCGTAGTTTGCAAAAGCAGGATCTGCACAACTATATCTTTTGTTTGTTTGTTTGTTTGTTTGTTTTTAAATTTGGACTTCATTTTAACCCCTGCTATCTTGTTGCCTTTTGTTGTTGAATCCTTACAAGAGCAAGTCTCATTTGAAGGCTAGTTCTTTTAAGGGTTTATTCTCAAACTGAGCTGCCTTTAGGGGTTGCCTTGCTAAAACAAAATATATTTTTAAGAAATCTGGAAAGTCAGGGTGTACACACTAGGCTGTTTCTGCCTGCCTAATGGTGCTTGTACT
Source organism: Lepisosteus platostomus (assembly GCF_059453375.1). Lineage (NCBI taxonomy): Eukaryota > Metazoa > Chordata > Actinopteri > Semionotiformes > Lepisosteidae > Lepisosteus > Lepisosteus platostomus. The sequence continues at coordinate 19,612,889 of NC_142627.1, read as the reverse complement.
GTATGTCGTTCCCAGAGCTGCGACCTTCCTCAGCAGAGTACGGTCCATGTGGTCCTGTGCTCTTCCTCACACACCGAGAAGCCAGACAGCGGGGGAGCCAGCGGTGGGGCCCTTCAGAGGCCACTGCCCCAGGGGGTGGACAGTCTGACCCGAGTGGACCTCAGCACCTCCCGGCTGCCCACTCACTCAGCCGGACTGGCTGCCATTCTGGAGGATGAAGACCTGAGCCTGCCTGCTGGGCCTGGTCCCACAGGTACTCAGACGTTCGCTACCATGCACTGCAGCTGACTCTGACAGCCAACCCAGCAGTTGATTTGAATAACAATTTGTAAGAATGAACCTAGAAAATGCGCAAAAGAGGCGAGACCTTTGGGCCCATCTACTGTAGTTTGATTGCTTGCTGGTAACTCATTGATCCGAGGATCTCATCCAGGTGTTTCTTGAAAGAAATTATGGTATCAGCTTTGATAACATGTCTGGATTCTGGATTCCGGACTCCCACAACCATTTGTGCAAAAAGGATCTCCTGGTCTCAGTTTTAAAATCATGTAATGTGCATCACATGTTTACCTGAGCTACCCAGCGCACCAGTATGTGTTGTATTGACATTTCGATGGTGAAAAGGGATGTCATGTTTCACCAAGTTTCACCAAATTTAAAAAAAAAACATGAAATCTTGTATACAAAGTGTATTCTGAAGCAGCATAGAATTTCTGTTTTCTATCTTAAATGTTACTAATTTCTAATTTGCTACTGTACCTCTTGTGTCGACAGCAAGCTCTTGATTGATGATTATAATTAAGAGGCACCAAGATCTGTAAATCTCTAGGGTGGTGTTGTGGGGGGGGGGCGGCTATCTGGAGCAGTGGTTCCCAAGCTTTGTGTGTGTGTGTGTGTGTGTGTGTGTGTGTGTGTGTGTGTGTGTGTGTGTGTGTGTGTGTGTGTGTGTGTGTGTGTGTGTGTGTGGACTCCTCATCAAAGTCCAACAATTCTCTCTTTGTTGTTTTTTAGATTCTGTTATTTATAGAAATCTAACATATTTACACAGAACTAATGTGCACATCTGGAATGTGCACACCTTAATTACAGTGAAATCCATTATCTCAACAAATGTATTTGCTTGCACAGCAGTGCATTTGTGTAAATGTACTGTACGTTACTTGGTGAGATGGCTGGTGCTCCAGGGACAGGATGGCATGTTAGAGCACAGGTTTAGCCCGTGACCCCCTGGAAGACACCAGGAGGGCTTGGACCACGGTATTGGAACTGCACTGTTAACTGGTATAGTACGTAGTTGTGCCACCAGGTGATTGTACACCCATGTATAATATGTGAAAATCCACAAACAAAACATGTAACATATAATTCTGGAATTTCTACCTGATACAGGAGTGCACCAGTTCGTATTGGTGTTGTTGATACTGGAAGCAATGTCTGTATAAACCAATATAAACTAAAATTAACTTATTTAGAAATGCTGCCATTAAGGTGCTGTATACAATATGGACAAATACAGAATGCATATTTAGTATCTTATAAGAAAAAACAAAGTTACTGTTTATTTGCCATGTGAACTACAGAAAATGATTGCATCTGAAGAATACGAAAGGATTATATTAATTTCCAGAGCAGTCATCACAGGCATTTATCACACACAAACAAAAACATAAAATAACACTTGCATTAGTACAAGTAATAAAGAGGTTTTGCAAAAAATAAATTCCAATCTGATTTTCTACATATTGTGACTCCTAACCAAATTTTAAACTCTGGTGAGATGCAGCCATCAATATCAAGTACATTATTCTAACAAATGTACATTATTAGCCAAAACAACAGAAACTGCTGATAGCAGATATCTTAGCTGGACCCTTTTATTGGCATCAGTATATTACTACTCTGTCCATTGTCCATTGTCGGTTTTCAGAAAAGAAAAAAAGAAGGGTGCTACTGTATGTTTCAGCTAGAAAATGTCTCCTTTCCCTTAGTTATCTAGGTTTTCCAGCATATACTGTACAGTAGTTCAGTACTCTACGGACTGTGTACTGTAGAATATATTTCACTCTTTCACAGGCCATACATTTTATTCTAATGCAGCCATGGTTGCAATTGCTGTAGATGAGGAAATACAGAAAGATTTTAGCCTTCAGGTTCATTAAGGACGTTGTGAAGTTGCTGGCCTTCCTGATGACACCTTTTTTCAGTTCTATGTCCTACATTTGTCCCTTTTCATGTTCAGCTTCACTCCAGTCATTCTAGTTAGATTCTTTACTCAAGTCAGAAAATATCCTTTATTTAACCTCCTTTAATATCGACTGCAGTGTTTTTTTTACTTTTAAAGCATTAGCATAACAGAACCTTTTCATTAAAATGATAAATTAGACAGAGTTCAAGTTATAAAATCCAGTTGGGTGGATTTATTGTGAATTGTGTCAAAAGATCATCAGTTTCTCCTTCATCCCAGGCTTTTAACTCTAATGAGAAGACCAGCATTTTCTTTTTTTTTGCAGCTATTTTCTATATTGCAAGACTACTTCGGTGAAAACAGAGATGTAGGAATTATTAGTTGCAGCATAGTGGGAGTGCCCATCTTAACTTGACTTAATTATCTGTCATGAAGATGTCTAATTACTTAATTGTTTCAAGCTGTTCCTTACTAATTGGAGCCGATGCCAGTGGCTGGATCCAACACGTCTTTTGAATACATGCTGCTGTGAAAAGGAAGTGTCACTTTTTGCCTTAAGATTGACAGCAGGTTGTAGGCATTTTAACATATTGTTTAATAAAATTAGAAAATAAAACAACAACAGGTTCCATGGACAGGACTTCAAGCAAAGACATTGCGTTGAGTCAGAAAATGATCTGAATCACATCTTGAACTGGATCATTTTGATTCCTGTTTAATGAGTTCTGGTGGTAGCAGCACAGTTTCCCAGTCCCTCATTAGAATTAATAGGGTTGATAGATGTTTTACGATGCAGTGGTATAAAGCCATTAATCTGCCTATCCACAGGAACGAGTTCAGGGCATGGCAGAACTACTGGGCTACACTTTAAGGGATTCGTGTTTTTGGAAGACTGTGCATAAATATTGAAGAGATCTGTGCTGTTACTATGCAGTTTGTATCTCCTGAATCTCATGACATTGTATATCCTATATAGAGCATATGATAAATAATGCCAAAAGTAAATAACAGTACATTATACTGTAGGTTTGGTTCATATACTGTATATGCTGTTTTTGTGCTGACGTTGTGATAGCAAATCAAGACATGGTTGGGGTGTGCCGAATGCCAGGTTTTCCATTCCTTTGTTATTTCACCTCAGTGTTACCTTTCTAAATAGCTACTGTAAATAGCATAGAAAGCCGCTGGAGTGTATATGTGCTGCTTATGTCATTTCTGGAATTATTTTTTAAAGAACCTCCCAGTAAACGCCAGCTATGATGTCTTTAGTTGGTTGCACACAAAGCTTGGAAATTCAAACACAAATAGATTGTGCTATAATGCTTTAAGGGGAGGGTTGCTGAATGTTTCTATATTTATATCTTAAGCAGATCAGTGCAGTATCACTCACATGGTTTTATACAATAAAATGTGTACTATTCCTTACTACCATGTGTAGTCCATGTGTAGTTTGAAAATAAAAAAATAAGAATGAGAGTACTGTAAGTGGGAAGTCCCTATACATATAGAAATAGAAATGTTTGCTTCTGTGTCTCTCTGTGATTGGGGGGAGTGTTTATGTGGAACGTTTTCTTTAGGTTACAATTTTTTAATGTTTAACATTTTTTGAAAATGAACTTCCCAATGGGAATATCAACGACAGAAAAACTGCTAGCAGGTAATGCAGTGAATCCTAATCAGGAGAAAACTGTTTACTTTCTATTATTATTTGTTAAACAATTGCTTTTCAAATTGAAGTGTCTAGAAAGATTAACATCGTAATTGGGGCAATGAAGTGATCAGGCAAATTAATTGCATTAATTTATAGTGCATTAGAATAAACAGGGTAATTGTTTTTAGTTATACTAATACATTGCATCAGTTTATGCTAAGCTAATTGTGCAACAAACACTTTTTCCTTATTTCTGTTAATAGATTCAAGACCTCACAGCAGCTTTTACGTGTTCTGCAAAAGTGTTTGCAAGTCTGTTCAGCCTGGGAAGTTGAGAGTATGGTGCCACAAATGCAAGCAAGGGACTCTGACTCTGAGCAGGGTAAGACTTTCGATTCTACCAGTTCAGCAGCACTGAAAAGAGAAAGTATGTTATAAAAGTTATGAAAAATACTTTTAGAATTTGTTTCCTTATTCTTAAACTGTCTACTCATTAGGATTAACAAATAAAATAGAAATGACAATAGATTTTGGGCAAGGCATATGACATTATTTCTCTTCAAATAAGCAGCAGTTTTTATTCCTCTGCTTTGCACAGTGAATCCATGTTAAGAAACAGAGGGCAGATGTAGTGTAGGTACAGGTTTTCCCTGTGTCTTTGTCATTTGTTTTTTTTCTGCTTACATATGTAAGAAGAGCAAGAGAAAACAGTTACAGCAGGACTGAGAGAAGAAAGTCATGACTCCTGAAAAAAACTCAAATGTCTGGCTTTGCATGACTGTGTCTATAAGTGTTGTCATGGCAGTTGACTTTTCTTATTGTGTTTGTGTGATTAACCAGAATTTTCATTAGTTTCTTATGTTTCTTTCACAGTCTTTTAAGTACTGCAATCTTGAAGCTTTCTGTTCCATTTTAAAGCTAGCTGCAAATGTGAATTATTTTTTGAAGCATTTCTTTGTGCTGAAAATTAATCAGTCTGTCAATTTTGTCCCTTTGTTTCAGCAATGTTGGTACCCTAGGTACCCTTGTATACTTAGTCTTTTCAAGAAGCTTGAGCAGAGCTCCAAGGAGTATGTGCTGGTGGGTTATGGAGATCAATTTATGCTGATAATTCATTGATAATTCACACAGTATGAATGCATCTGTGAAAGCAGATAAAATATGAACTATTTTCTGTTTTATGGAAAACTAAATAGGGTAAATATGAAGTCTTTTGTCCTTTGAACTAGGGGACAGATTATAGATAAGATGTAATAGCATAATAATCCATAACAGAAACAGTTTCTGAAGTAGCAAACATTGCCTTTTTTCACAGCTTTTTATATAAGAATTTTTTCTGTCAAAACATTTATAAGAATTTAAGTTTTTCTTGTAGTTCCTCAATCTACCAAGCCTGATTTTATGAACAAATGAAGGTTTTGCCTAATCCCATTTTACAGCTGCTCAGTCTGTATCTGCAGGTTAAATTGAGTACTTGTTACTCGGGGGCCACATGAGAATTATTTTGAGTCTCCTCTTACCACAGGTTTAAAGCATAGAAAGCACACACAAGCACTCACACTTGAGTACACAAAAGGGCATGATGTATAACATTTCCTAGCATTTACATTTCTTCCTAACATCTGCAATGCATTTCCAGTCCTGTTTTCTGTTTTGCAAGAGATCTTGAAAGACAGCTCCTTTTTACTTGATTTTCCCCACCCACAGAGTCTTAAAGACACATGATTATACAGGTGTCAGTCTTAAAAATGTGTCTGCATACATTCCTGACTGCCAGCTGCATTTTTTTTTTAAAGTCTGGTACTTTACTGGTGAAAAAGTACATTGAAACATGTATCTAGATATTGTGTAGCTTTAACTCCTAACTATTCCTAACTGAGGAAGAACAAAATTCAGAAAACTAAAAAGCTTAACTTTTCCAAATGAAACTGTGCTTTCTAACAAAACCCAGAGTGGCACAGATTATTCTCTTTTCTGTAATAAGATAAACCCTTTGTAAAGTTAACTAGAATGTAGTAAAAATATAAATGATAACTTATACTGTACATAAAGTCCACTTATCATTACTTCCTTACCATTTGTACAGTAGCTGGGCAAAACCTTGAAGGAATCAAACCATACTGACAAATAGGTGGTCAACTGACATTTCTGAACCTGAAATTAAAACTACACATTTCACCTTGCATCATACAGTGCCGAGCTATTTTCCAACTGCCACAAATGTTTCCTTCTGGAATGAGCACCATTTTGGCCAAGAGCTGTCTGTCTTCTCGAGACAGTGAGACAAAGCTGAATGTTACAGAAGGTGGATCAAGCTGTCCGTCTCGTATTGAACGCTTGGCCCTGCGAAGGCTTCCTACTCTTTATTCCTTCTGTTGTCTCCAGCCAGATAACTTGAAGCCCTTTAGATGTTGTTTTTTTCTATTATCCTATTAATCCCCACACACTCTCTTCTGATAAGCCACTCAGTGAAACACTAAAGTGCTCTTAGACATTCAAAGTGCTGTAGAATAACTTCTTGACTTCATTAAACATTTCCCGTTAGTCTTGACTGTGTATCCTAACATTTTTTAAGCAATATAAAGGCAGGTAAAGGCAAAACAGGCTGAAAGAACTAAATTATTTTTAGGGGCTGATACAAGCACTCAGAATCTTCAAAAGCATTGACAACGTCCAACCAGTTGACTTCTTTAGAATAAATAGTCTAACATGAGCCGCAGGGTACAAGTAGAAACTACTGTACATACTGTAGAAGCACATTTAAAGCTGAGAACAGTAGGCACTTGTTTACTCAGTGGGTTGTGAGAGTCTGGAACAAGTTACCCATCCATATTGTTGAAGCTTCTTTCAAGAAACAGCTAGTTGAGATCCTTGCATCAGTTTGCTACTAACTACCAGATAGATGAATGGCCTCCTCTCATTTGTAACAATTCTTGTGTTCTTATTTTATTATTGTTGTTGTGCTTGCTCTTTTCAGTCTAGACATGAAATTCACGAAGGATACAGTTCATTTTCTCTTGGGTTATATGATGTCCAGAGTAACTGTGCCTTGCCTGATGCAGTTTTCTTTTTCAAAGAAAACTGACTGAATGAATTTGTCAGAAAGGTGGAATACAAGAAGTGACTTGCTCACGTGATATGATGTGTTGCATTTCTTAAGCAGAAACGTAATTAAAGTTTAGGGATCAAGCTGTTGACTTTATAAAGGAAGGAGTGCGTTAACAATGAGAAGTGTGTTGTGAATTATTCATTAATCTGCTCATTAATCATTTACATTCAGCGAAGGTGGTTTTTTGTTCAGCAGAATGCAGTGAGTATGGGTGACCTTTAGCTGCTGTTGTAATGCAGGTGCTGCTAATTCTAATCTTCATGCACTAACAGTGAGAGCTTGGATGCAGGTTTGCTAAATTAATGCATATTGAAAGTCTATCACTGCATGTGGTAAAGTAATGATTTTTTTTAACCTTTCAGAAGCTTATTAAGGTGCCTGTCAAAATGTTTAAATGCTTATGCTAATCAGGCACTGAAGAAAGACATAGCATGGAAGGAAAAATTACCCTGTGCCAATTATAGCTAACACAACATCTTGATTGCAATATAAAAAATGTTTGCATGTTGCCATTGTATTTTTAATTACCCATGATTTTTGTGTAGTAGGCGTGTTGTTCTCAGAATTGCCCATAGCCAGCCCTTAAAACATATCCTTTTTGCTTGCATTCCTGTAACATACACAACCCCCCGATAAGAGACTTCTTTTTTTATCAATAGACATGTTACTCAGGGCATGCATAATTTCAAATTCAAGTCACAGAATTTGAATTATTCGAAGAGCATCTTAATTTGGGAAAGAAAAAACTGAACAACAACATCAACAAAAACATCTGGCATGGTTTCTTTAGGACTATAATCCTTTGGAGCCTGCACCGCACGTAAAGAAAAGCATGGATTGTACTGACTGCAGCAGCAGTTGTAAGAAGTATTCAGTGCTCCACCTGGTAACGTCTCATTCCCCTGGGCTTCTGACTTCTTATTGTGTATTCATTGGAAGTACATTAAATTATAAAATTTATCAGTTACTGTAACTAAAATGTATCGTTGTTTCAACCACTGCTGACCTAGGATCTCAGGATTAGAACTCACACTTTTTACCCACTGGAACACAATACGTTCCTCTTCGACACTGCTTTTGTCTTCTATAAACAATACCACTAACCTGTTTTCTATTCCAAAATCATTATTGAAAAGATGTCATGAGGTGGTGTTTGTCTTTATGTCTTTATGATTCTTTTGTCAGCCTTGTGTTGTGCACATTTTGACCATCAAATTTTACATTTATCATGTTGTCATTGTAAAGCACCTTTAGTGCTTTCCTTTATGCAGTACATCACCACTTATTTTTTTCTCCCTTTTCTGTAGAGTGATACACACACCACATCAAAAGAATTAAAATAAAGGTATCGTGAAAAAGGGTGTTTTTAATATTGTGCATAGAGCATCAAGCATGATGGCTTGCTAAAACAAAAGCAAAAAGAAGAAGTGTGCTATTATTTGGTAGTAGCCATTTTCAGTTTTGCCTTTTGTTCTACAAAGACATTAGAGGAAGAGACAGAAGCAAGTTATGAACCATTTACTTGAGCAAACACCAGCCAAATAATCTTACTGTAGCGGAGGCGCTCCAGTGGAACTGGTGGCACTATGATATGGAGCCTATCTGGGTGCCTGGAGTGGAGCGATAAGAGTCTTAGGTCCAGCCTGTACTCATGCAGTGGAATTTGTTACATTGTAAAGCTGTAATCTGCTCCCACAATAGGTTTGATCATACAGAATTCACCCCTGGCAGCTGATAGAAACTGAGGTTACTACTTTTTTTTCTGAATCAAAAACAGGATTGAAGATGGCGACAGATGAGTGGCCGTTATGAGAATCAGGGAGCTGCCCTATTACTATACTAAGACTCCATCTTGGGGAGGTTTTAAATTAACAGTCGGAGATGGTTTTAAAAAAAAAGTGACTACAAAAAAAAAGTTCTGTAGTGCGCCCAGTGTTGCTCAATGTCATTCACTGATTTAATGAACTGTTTTTCACTGTTTAAAAAAACCGTTTTTTAATGAAGAAACCTCCATTCACTCCCCCTGTTTTGGGTGCACTATGGAATATCAGGAAAACAGGTTGTCAGAATCAATGATGGATATAACGAAGGCACAAAACAGGCTCTGTTCAGCAGTCTCGGAGTCGAAGTCTTTTGAAGATCAAAACAAATGTCTTTGTCATTTTCCATATGAGAATTGAGTGTTTTTAAAAAATTTAGTTGGCATTATCCCCTGTTATTGTTTTTCCTTTTATTAGAGATTATAGCACTTTCTGAATCTGTCTCTGTCATAATTCATGAAGGCATGTTCACCATGGTTTTCCCAGTAGATATACAAAAGTATCATAATTCCTAGCCCATCATTTTGAGTGCTTGTTTGAAATGACTGTGGCAAGCTGGGATGCCTAGGTGATGGTTATGGAAATAAAAAGGAAATCAATAAGCATTTTAGCTGCATGGGCTAGAAGTATCACCCTCTGAAAAAACTGCTTAAGTAGGAATGGAATCAAAATAAAACCATTCAAGACACTGTATGCTCATGAGGACATGAAGATTTGCATATCTCATAATTCTGATTTGCAGCAATGCATTCCAGATCCCATCTTTATATTTCAGAAAAATAAAACTTAAACCATGAAGCCACTGACTCCCAAATGCACAAGACATTCCAAGTGATGTGGTATTTAAGGTATACGAGAAAATCAATTATGAAACCCACATGCAGTAATAGTATCAATGTTTTGATGTTGTGAATTGCCTGCTTTAAGTGGAGGTAGTGGAACTACAGTATCCAGATTGAATTTTCCTAATGAATTTTAGTGCAAAACGTCATAAGTCCAATCCTAAAGACTCTAAACTGGCGGATATTGTAAAATGATCTAAAAATGCTTTCCTCAATACCTGGATATGATAATTGTTGATATTTCTCAATTTGTTAAAACAGGCTATATTAAACTGCAGGTGTTTAGTTAAGAGATAATGAAAACCCCTAGCTTCTCTTTAAAGTATTTAGTTCTGCAGTATCGGCTGAAGACACGTTAGTCTAGACAAAACAGAAAAAAAATGTTTCTTATAACAGCAGATATTTAATTGGTTGTAGAATTGGCATGCTCATTCTGTCAATCACAATCATTAGGGTTTAGATCATTCAGGCATTTAATTGAGCATCTGAAAAAGAAACTGATTTAGACAGAGACATTGTAAGGATCATTGCCTAACAGATGGAGGATGGAAGCACTGGGTTTCTGTCCACAGTTCCCAGTGACATTACATCATAAAATGTTAAATGACCTCGGACATGAATGACTTACAATCACTCCACACTTAGTCTCTGTGTTTAAAAGGAACAGAATCGAATTATTAAAATTTGGAATCATAGATATTATTCATTTTACTGTATATACATTTTACTGTATATCCACCTTGCTTGGAATGGAGCTTTGGATAGGCAATCACTTGACATCCCAAAGAGTAATTTAGCCCAGTCACTGGGGTAACACCCCAACTCTTACAAACAGAGCCATGCGATCTTTAAGGACCAACTAGTCAAGGTCACACCTTAGCTACTTGGGCAACACCTCCTACAACACAAACCACATTTTGTCCCAGAGTGAGCAGTGCTACTTACTGGTGATCTATCAACAACACTTACAGTACAGCAATGACTTTGATTTTTCTTAGATGTCTCCCATTCCACTACTGACCAGGCTCAGACCTTCTTAGCTTCTGTGATCTGACAAGATCAGGCTACAAGGAGGTAATGCTGCTCCAGTGGATGAGTGTCTTGTCTTTCACTGATGTTACTGGAAGTTTGCAGCTACCAAACGGATCCCAGGAACCACTTTTGTGCAGGGGATCCCACCCAAACCAGCAAAGCTAATCCAGTTACGTGCTGCTGCTTAGGGAATTGTGGTCACATTTGTGAAATAGCATTGCCATGAAGCTAGCAACACAGGATGTGAACTGCACAACTAATGAAATCAATAATGTTATCACTATGGAATGGCACTACTGAGTTGTTTAACAATTTAGAAACAATGGTCAACACCTGGCTAGTGTCCTAGTGTCAACATGCCTCTTGTTTGTAAATAGAGTAACTTGCATTTTTATGTTGTGTCTTATGTAGTGTATCATTGTTATCAATTATTGGCATAATTACTACAATTTAGGGGTTACGGTTATATATTTTATGTATTAATTAATCCTCGTGGTCTATTTGTGGTAAATCCCCTTTTTCGTAAGTCCCTATTTGTAACAGTATGCACAACATTGTTTCCTGTATCCATCGGTTTTGTTTTTAATGCCTTTCACTACGTAAGACGAATGGATTGAAACAAGAGGAGGGCACTTAATCCATCTAGGCCAACATTTTTTTACAATGGTCATAATCTCTGTTGATCTGGGAGTTCTCTTAATCCTTTTTTGTGTTTGTCAGTCTTCATTGTTCACCATAGTTGATCAACCTCCCCCTCCAACCAGTTAGAGCTTTAGAAGGTTTATTTATGTTGTGTTTTTTGGTTATTTTTTGATGGCTCTGTATAAGATGTCAGAATTCCATTGGGGGCTTCTTTATCATGTGGGTTTCTATATTTCAGTCTGTATGATCTTATGGCCTGTTAGGTGTTTATTGTGCTCTGAGTTCAGCTAACACTTTATCGTCCTTCGTTACTTTCGTTTTGCTTTCTGGGTTTGTTTTCAACAGATTATGTACGGTATGTCCCATCTGGAGCGTTGTTTTTCTCTGTCTTCTTTATGCCTTTGCTTAGCAGCACAGTTAGCCACTAGAGAGATGGTGAGCCACATAAGGATACTTTTCTCATTCATTCGTAGCCGAATATAAAGCTCTGTTTCCTTCAAGAGCACTGTTGCTTACTAGTTTCTGTAAAGTGCAAGTGTATCGTAGATAAAGTTGTTGGCTTGTCTCTGGGGAGGTTTGTCTTATGGATTTGCAAGTTATGTTGCAGGCTTTCTCCCTTCAAAAAAAGGTCTTTAAGCCATGCATTCCAGATTCAGTCCCTTGAGTCACTGATACTTGACTCAGGCTGCCTTTCTCGGTGGGTATCCATTTAGCTTCACAGAGTTGCTGTTTGTGCCTGTAACACTTTGAAGTAGCAGTAGTTTTTTTCCTTATTTTATTTCAGCTTCTCACATTGAGTGAGAACTGACTTATTGATTTAAAATTTCTTCTTCTCTTTTATATTTAAGGAATAATCATGAACCATAGGCAGGTTAAAGCACAAAATGAGGATTGGCAAAGTCTATACTGTAGCATTACATTGAATAACCAAAATGCATAATAGTGGAGACATACAGTGTGTTCAGTAATGAGTGACTGGAGTCATGAGACCATAGTTTACAGTCAGGCTGTTAATTTATTTAACCTGTATGCCAGGCTATAGTAATGTTGCATTGGAACAAAAATGCCTGCATGAAGGCAGTGACTTTTGTCTGGTTGCTTTTCATTTTTTTTATCATAATATTCAGAAAAGTATTCAGCTTTCTTCTTCCTGTATTATCATTTTAAGCACAGCCTCCCCTGCAGAAGTAATTTTTTTCTGCATTATGTTCCTTATTGCTCGCATTTGAGAGTAATAGATAAGTGCCTGTTCACACTGAGAGAGAACAGGCTGACCTTGTGTCTCATTTTTGCAGGGGCCTTCATGCTGGGATGATGTACTCCTACCAAACAGTATACCTGGAGTCTGCCAGTCTCAGGACTGCGATGGCAGTGTGGCAGTAAGTGAACAGAGTACAAATATATGTTTCACACTGTGGATTTAAAATATATCATGCTACCCAGTCAAATATTTTAATATCTGTAATTTTTATTTTGCATAAACAATTTGTGAGTTAATGTATTCCTTTTGCACTCTTCCATGCTGGGCAGTTTTCGGCAGTTAACAACTCTTCAGCTCTTTGTGACATAGTTTAATCATGCTATTCTCAACCTAACAATCCTTTTCTGTGCTTATCTATTAAATATTATGCTGAGCTGGGCTTTTGCTATTTCCCATTTGCTTAGACACTTTTGCAGATGCATTTTGACAAATTGAATTCCTTTCTGGAAATAAAATTCAAGAAGTGTGTGAGTTCAAACACTGATTATAGAGATGGTGTTTGGTGATTGATGTCTATGTGTACATTTACTGACCCTTTTCTGCTTATATGAATTATGATGACCTTGTCAAAAGTATATTTCTGTACACTATCTTGCACTAATACTGCGATAGATGTGTTTGGATTTATAGAGGAGAAAAAGACATGCAAAATGCAACATTGTGTTCTATGTATTTATGTAGTCCAGTCTTTTAGTTCTTGAATCTAAACTAGAGGTTACTATTTTTCCATTTGTATTATGTATATGCTAGTAGATTAAAATTGTATTGTACTAAAGCTCACAGCAAGTGAAAATGTATTTTTAGATGTAGAAACTACTGTACTGTATGTGTAAAGTCTTCTCTATTATGAATGTTGTCTATAGTGTACATCGCCACTAAACGAATGCTCATGTTGTGAATTTAAAGGCAACGTACAGGAAGGGCATTATCAGGAATTGTAGATGTATTTTGAGGTCATGTCTTAACCTTAACAGTGTTTTATGCTGGGAATATTATAGATACAGTGCATTCAGTTTTACCTTTAAATTTGTAACCTCAGACTCTGAGAGTTGAAGTGTGGCTAATTCACATACTGTACTGTATTTGTCAAAGTTCATTTTTCACATATATCACTTTTTGATGTTAAATTGTTTTTTAACAAGCACAGGGTATGTAAGCTTCTATAGTATTTAGCACTTAGAGTGATAACTGACATTCAGAAAGTGAGAACACAACTTTCAGTTTCCCAGTTAAGTAGGAATACAGAACCTTTCAAGTGTAACACTTTGGTGTAAACATTCACATGTTTTGCTAGAAAGGGTTTTGCTGGAGTGCCCATGTTGTGGATAGTGAATAATTTCTCAAAGGCTAAATAAACACTTCTCAGCAAAACATAGGGCATTGGACTTCCATACCAGTGTCTGAATGTCTTGTATCTGTCCATTCACACTGATACTGTGCATTTTGTGCAGAAGAACTTGAGAGATCTTTTTTATATCTGTTCAGGAGTCAACAATTCAGAACTCAAAACTGAAAAATAAATGACTGCATGGACATTGAATGTACAGTACAGTACGTGTCATAGTACATCTACAAAACAATTGATAATTGTTTTTTAATGGTTTCATTTTGTTTATTTTAAAATGTATAATTTACATATTGTTATATTAGTCCAACAAGTGCCTTGGGCAGTGCCTTGTAAGTTGGCTCTCAGTACTAAGAAAAAAAACTTCTCACTCAACTCACTTGAGAAGGAATTCCTTTTTCCTGATGCGATTGTGGTGCCATCGCAGCTGCCTAATTTCACTGGAAGCCTGTTGCCATTGAGGAGACATACTGTAAACATCCTTGGATTTTTTTTTAATCAGTCCTAATTTCTGAGTTATTGTGCAGATGAGCAGGTATGCAGATAAAATAATAATTCATATTGATAAGAGGTTGTTGTACCTTTCTACCTGGAAACATTGAAAGGACTTTGTAAAGATAAATTTAAGCACGCACCTCTGATAGCATTTTCCCGTTGTCCTGTAGGGTTTTGTTTTTGCTTTTATTATCTCCCCAGTGGTTAGTGTTTTGGTTATGCAGCAATTTGATCCCCCAGCAAGTTTGCAGTAATGTATTCTTTCCCTTCTTCTTTCACAAGGAAAATCTTCTTAGCTAATCATTAGTAAGACTGACCCACTGCCCTGTAAGGCAGATATTCAGAAACACTCAATTGAAAGGGTAACCTGTGGGTTACTAACTGACTGCAGGGTCTGTTGTGGAAATAACCTCAATTACTGATACAGCACAGTCTGCCCTGCCTCACCCACAGACAGGTTTAACTTCCATTAAAATATACTTACCAAACAGCAATGTGATCTTCTAGATATAGACTGCAGTTTTATTCCTGATCATACTGCACACTATAAAACAGCAACACCTTTGTGGGACACCTTATGTAGAACATGTGCCCTATTTTCACACTTTTATAGACTTCATTCATTCATTGCATTATGCCATGCGTTTGTTTAGCTTTTTCATGGCTTGTATTATTTAGTTTATGATTTGCTATGATTCCAGTGTGCAACATTACATCATTTTAATCTGTATTGTGGTATACCAAGACAGTTTCTCTGATCTCCCAGGGTCTCATGGATATGTAAAAACTCTTCAGCTTGGATCCAGTCAGCAGTCAGGGGTGCTCAGGTGCTGGATGAGATTCCCTAGTTTCAGAACAAAGATGTTTTCCTTTCATGCTCTTGGAATTGTGATTCCATTCACTCCTACATTCCAATTCAACCCAAATTCTGGTACCTTGAACGGGTAAAGTGTGTCATTTGTTTAATTTTATTTTCTGGAGGGAGTGTGTTTATGATAACAAGCTAGGGTAGCCTTGTAAGCGTTGACACTGCATCTCTGCCAGAGTTTCAGAAATACATTTTCTGGACATAAGGTGTCCAATAGTTGGAGCATAAGGTGACAAAAGATGAAAGAACTTTGTACCAACAAGGTAATTTATAATTTATTACTTTAAAAAAATAGGGTCAGGTTTCTATAATGAAAGCTTGCTTGGTGATATTGCTAAACCTCTCCAAGGTTTCTGAGTCTTTTCACATTTACATATTTTCCGAAACATGATCTGAAGTATTTCCTTTTATTTCAAGTTTACAGTACGTTAATTTTGACTACAAGCAGTGGCATCTTTCTAGGTGTGCTTCAGAGGGGCCTTATTATTGCAGATGCCTAAGGCACTGTTCACAATATAACAAACATTTAAATGAATCTCCTCTCCTTTTTCTTTTCTTTTTCCTCACTCATAGTGTAAATGACAGTGTAAATGACACTGAGCTATGTCCTGGCCCCTCAGCTTGATATTGAGCATTATCATTAGAAAAATACAACCACATTTTAACAGAAGAAGCTGACAGTTGCAGCATTATCCTCTGTAAAACGGAAAACAGGTACCCAGAGCAGTCACTCACTGGCGCTGTTGAGTTACTTGTATGTCCGCTACTACTGTGGTCAGGCCTTTTCATTTTGCTTAATGCTGAAGAATATGTATGCTCTCTATCAAATTAAAATTGAATATATGTAGATATATTGGGGATTGATCAATTTGAAACGGTTGTGGGCTCAAAGGCAGAATAATAAGAGGCTGTAAAATAATTTGCATAATCTTTCTTGGCTTTTTGGGATGGTTGTATAGAAATTATTTTTTAATTTAAAAAACTTTATTGTTCTTACATTTCATGTTGTTCATTATGATTTCATAAAGAGGTACGGTTTACAATTTACTGTATGTATTCTGACATATTTAGGAAGAAACAGAAGTAGAAATGGAGAAATGCCATCCCATACAGAATGTTTTATGATACTGTCACACTGTACTGTTGCACCAGTGATATCAGTTTTTTTTTAGTACATGTCCTTAACTGGGTCACTGTATAAGTATTTTTAAAATATCTGCCCTGTGGGTTTATTTGGGGGTGATAATTATGAGTCTGTCTGGGAAAGCAATGCTGTTGTCATTTTTCCCTGGGTTGTGTACAAAGTCACTCCTGTTGCTTTTAAAGTCTCTAATGAGTGCAAACTGTCAGCTGTGTCAACTGTCTGTTATGTGGACTGTAGTCCACAAGGATCTAAGCTCGGGCTTCACAAGTCAATCCATTTTTGATCAAAGCTTTTGGAATGAAGACCTTGGGAGAAGAACAAAGAAGACTTAAAGCCATTTCTGCAACTTGTACTTCAGAAATTTGATATGGGGGAAGTAATTCCAAAATAGTCTCAAATAGTAACTATGCATCAGTGTGTTTATTACCTAGAATGGTGAATGCAGGTCTTTAAAAAGGGGAGAAATTTGGGGAGAAACTGAAACACCCAGTTTAAGGCCACACAAACTCCACATACAGTAGATAGCATCCCAGGAAAGCATTGAACCGTCTTTACTGTGAATCAATGCAACTTAAATTGGTATTACTGGTCTTACATAAACTTAAGGGTCTCCAACCCTGAACCTGGAGAGCCCCAAATGTAGCAGGTTTATAGATTCCTGTTAATAACTAATTTCTAAAGATTTGGAATAATTTAATTGTGATTAATTAAGCAGGTGATTTGTTAAATGAAGTAATTCGAAATCACATGGGGCCAAAATACTAGTACCCTTCTGCCTTCGAGGATCAAAGTTAATTAAATTATTTACTTAATTGATCACTAACTCACAAGTGTTTCCAATCTTCTTAAAAAGGCTGCAAGACTAACTGTATTGGGTCTCTCCAGGTCTAGGGTTGGAGACTTTGTGTAAGTGTTATATGGTAGGTTTTTTCACTTTCTTGTTTATTGTGGCTTATTGTGGGCATTCTGAGTGGTGATGCTGTTTAATGTTGATGCATTTTAACATACAGTTTTATGACAGGTGTTGCTGGCCTTACGCTGTTGACGTCAAGCAATATGCCACACACCATGCACTTTTGAAAATAATGCCAGGGAAGTTATAAAGGGTTTACAATGACAAAAAAGTTAACCCTGTGAATGTTGTATGGGGTCACTTAATTAAATCAGTATCATGTGATGCTGTGATTAAACAAGGTCAGTTATCTGGCTTTTCAAGAGTGTGGATAGCATACTGTATAATATTCAGAGTATAATGGTGGGCTAATCAACTAGAACTGGCATATCCATAAGTATTGGGACAGTGAAGACAAAATTGCCATTTTTATTGTATACTCAAGCAATTTGGATTTCAGATAAAGTTGAATATGAGACAAAAGTAAAAATATACCCTTTTATTGCTGTATATTTCTGTGTTTATATGTTGTGCCGTTATAGAATAATAGGACTTCTTGTGTTCAATCCCCCCATTTCAGATGAGCACACAGTAAGTATTGGGACAATTGGCAATGAATGTCATGATTGCTCTTCCTTTTGGTGTCTGCCTTTGAAGTCAGTTATTGGCTTGATGCAGTTACTGCATTCACAGGACTTTACTTAAAAAACTACTTTAATTGAATTCAAGTTAATGTGTCCCAGTACTTAAGCTCATGGGGTGATGGAACACAAAAGTGGTATTATACTAAAACATTAAAACACACCATATATGCTCAGAAATATCCAGAAATAGAAGGTAACATTCTGTACTTTTGGCTTATATTAATCTTTTCATCTCAATATCCGAATCGCTATACAGCAAAAATAGCAATTCACATTACTGTCCACTGTATGTTGGCAGTGTTTCTTTAATGAGAACATTCTCTCTGGCATCTATCAAGGCAGTTGATATCAAAACCGTACACATGAGAGCCATAACAGTGAGCCTAGACTGTCTGTCATTCAGTGGACTTCTGTCATCGTCTTTACTTGTCAGTTTTCCACAGAGCTTACCAACATTCTTCTAACGCTGGTTCAGAACAATAACTGTGTTTTCATTCATGACTTGTTCCTCAGATATTTCCAAATTTATTTTCATTCAGGTATTGCTCTGTGCAGTAAAAGCCATTGAGGATTTACTCTACATTGTAGAAAAGTTCTTATTTACTTACAGAGTTCCACTCGATTGTCAGTATTGTACTGTATGTCAATATTAGAAATGGTTCCTGGTAATTTTTCCAGGTACTGTACCTGTTAATTTGTGCCCTTGTGGTTCTAATTGCACTAAATATACACACATCTTTCGGTAGTTTTGTTCCCTTGATTAACACTTGATTTGTGAAATCTCTTTATAACAAAAGTGCTGGAAAAGCTCAGAAAATATTCTAGATAATTATAATATATATTATTTATAAAGAACCTTTCCCAATTCAAGCACTATGCACTGTGCATAGTGATAAAGAAATAAAGGTCCAATAAAAAAATTAAAGTAAAAAATAAACAAGAGCATACAGGTTTATATGGATAGAATGTAGGACAATCAGACATAGGCCCTAGTACAAATGTGAGTTTTGAGTCTGGATTTAAGAAAGTCAAAGAATTTTCTCTCATAAGGACAGGAAGAAAGGAAAGAAAATGATAAACATTCTATAACTTGAAAAAAGTATAATAAACCTTCATTGAAAAACATTGTTTCAGGGAGTTGAAGGGAATTCAAGAATGTAAACTTAAACTGGCAAAAGGAAATGTCTGTGCCATTCAGCTAATGAATTTCCATCTGGTTCATTTTCTGGGCAGTGTGCCAGGTGTGCAATTGGTTTGGATATAAAAATGTTTACAGAATACCTGATATGAAAGCCCACATTTATTTAAGTCATAGACATTACATTGTACATTTGATTAAGCTTTTTTTAATGAGGTGAAACAACATAATATTTAAAAAATACAAGGGTTGATGTATTGCATGTGCAGCCAATGCTACTGCCTGACTACAAGAAGGTGTCATGTATTCTCTTACAGTTGTTAGATAGATGTTCTTTCATCTTCAGTTAGTTTTCTTTGTCAGTTGTATTTACAGGTAAAAGCTCGAAGCACATACTGTAGACAAGAAAGTCTCTCTGAGACTTTACATTTATTTTGCGAAAGGGCATATGAATTAATAAATTATAAATCTAAATGACCTATTTCTTCAGCTGTGTAATACCATTCCTCTCAGTATCAGATAAGTGAACCCGTATGAAATCTCCTCTAGTTTTGGTATTTATTCGGCAATACCTGAAAGTTCAGCTGTCTGATTTAGGACACTGAGGTTCGAAGTTATTACTAAACTTATTCCAATTGGAAATGTCTGTCAAGTCAGGCAAATTTAAATTTGAATTTTTGTTGTATAATGTGAGAATTTGTTGAATTCAGTGAAAATTGGCACACTGGCGACAGTATAAGGGTGACAGTGCTAAGATTTGAAATGGACAGTGGTTCTTACTTCTCATGTAACTGCTCATGGAGGCTGTTTTGTCTAAGGGCATGTATAGATTTGAGAATTTATGTTTACACTTCAGGTGTTGTGCTTTATGCAGTACTTCATTTGGAAATCATGGGGTACCGGAGATGAAGCTGACCTGGAGAGAGTGGATGTACAGTGTGCAGTGGTTGAACTGGAGGAGTTAACCATGACATGAGCATAATGTCAATTTAATGCACTTTCAAGTTACTGATTCTGAGCTAACAAATTCACAAGGTAAATTTACTTTAAAGAGATTGTGTCACTGCATTGAAACTCGAATAGTGTAGAATTCTTCCCCTGAGACCATCAGCATCAATGATTGAATCCCAGCAGGGGCAAAGCAAACTACAGTATATAAATTACTTAATGCTATATACTGTAGCCCATATGACAAAATATATCATTTTATTTTAAGGACACTGTACTGTCTTCTCAATTTACTCTTTATTTCGGAGGAAATGTGTTGTTGAATGTTTGAGCATGTGACATCAAAATGCAACATCCGTGCCCTATCAGTCTCTTCAATTCCTGACAATTAATTTAATGTCCAAAACCATAAGTGGATTAATGGCGTTTAGCCTCTTTGTTAGCTGTACAGAAAATCCTGTCTGTGGTGGAAATTTGTTCAGTTTCACAGGTTAGTGCTCTGCGGTAAAGGGTCCTCTTTAGCTTTCTCTAAGCAAAATGCACCTTGGTTTTAGCATGTGCAACAAGCTTTTTCGTTAGAGCCCTTTTTGTGTTTTTTACAGCTGGACGAGAGGAGGTCAAAGTTCATGTTACCCACTCTTTAACCCATTTCATGTCCGATGTTTCCTCTGGACTTACAGAGCTTACCTTTCTACATGCTGTGCAGCAGAGCTTTGCTGTCTCTATAATTAGGTTTCACTGAATTTGAATTGTTCAGTGATCCAAACGGTCATAAGCGCCTGCATTTCATTACAGATTACTATGTACAGCTGAAGAGCCAAAACACTGTTTCCAGCCTTCAGCATTCACTGTACTTACTAACTGACCAACCTTAATACACTTACTGTGTGGTGAAATATATGTACTGTACACCCCCTTAAGATTTTATGGTTTAACATCATATTTCATTCTTATAAAAAAAAGAAAAAAAAAAGAGGCTCTGTGACTTTTTGGCTAAGGATCTGGGCCTGTGGCTGGAAGGTTGCCGGTTCAAATCCCTAGGCCAGCAATGGAATCCTACTCTATTGGGCCCCCTGAGCAAGGCCCTTAACCCCAACTGCTCCAGGGGTGCCGTATAAATGGTATAAAAGCTTCTCTCCCTGTCTGTGTGTCTCACCCCAGACGGGGAGAGCAAGCTGGGGTATGCGAAAATACAAATTCCTAATGTAAGAAAATGTTATGGCTAATTAAGTGATCTTATATTTAGACATATTTAAGTTAGTCCTCAACAAGCCCTAATAGTAGATAAAACTAAACTGATTTGACAAATAACACACAAACACACAAATTTGTAACTAGTGGTACCCCCTTCAGCTGCAATAACTTGAATTATGTGTTTCCTGTAGAGATCTGTCAACTCTTACAATCAGAACCAGATACAAATCTTTATCAAAGAAAATAATGTATTCATGAAATAATTATAATGAAATAATAGTCGAAAATAACTCTAATGAAAACACATTTAGTCCCTGAACAAAAATGCATCTAAACTGACTGAAAATTGGTAAATATTTCATCACATGAAAATCTGCTGCAATCTTACTTCCAGCATTGTGCTTCTCTGCTGAGATTTATTTTGGCTCTTTTTGGTTAAGCTGAACAAAGCATTTAACCCTCTGTAGCATGTGCTGTGTGATTAAATATACATTATAGCCATGCTTGAATTAGGTCAGAAAATGTCCAGTGCACAGACCCAGCACATCTGCCCTTTTCATTTTTCCATACTAGTAGTTTTTGTTAAGACCAGGCACCTTTTAATAGTTCACAGAACTAAATTAAATCCCTAATAACTCTATCGTTTGCAGTTGCAATCATGTTAGGCTAAGAATTCATTTGATTACAACCTGCCCACTTTTAATCGTGTCCAGTGAACTTGTGCTCCTCAGCACACTGTACTATGCCCTCATGGCGTTGCATAGGACACTACAAAAAGGTTATTAAAAAGATATTTAGCATTTTTATTGTTCAGGTTACAAATGTAATAATTAATAATAATAATAATAATAATTGCTTACATTTATATAGCGCTTTTCTGGACACTCCACTCAAAGCGCTTTACAGGTAATGGGGACTCCCCTCCACTACCACCAAGGTGCAGCATAAATGTATACTTAATACTAGTAACACAGGTATGGTTTCTTAATTCTTTTAATTACTGTAATACCTTGAGTTGAGACAATAAAAAAGTATGTAGAGTTTTAAGTTTGTCTCCTGTCTAAGTATCTCAAAACTCCCAAGAGGAATTTCAGCCCATCTCTGAATATGTGAATCAGTTTTTCCCCAATTCATAAGATTACAGTAAATCCATGACAAAGTGACACATATCTGTCTTCACAGTCTGTCCCCAAAGGTGGGACTTCTCAGTTGTGTTGTTTTACCGACTTTAAGTTTTGCTTTTTAGATTGGAGAAATATTTTTTCCTCATCGAGCGCTGCACTATAGCGAAGGAGCGACTCTCAGTTGTTTCACCTCACTTTTCACTCTTGCAGGAGTTTTACCTGAAGTGTGGAGCCCACCCTACTTCCAGCAGTGATACCTCTGTAGCCCTGGACCTCATTACCCCAAACACAAGGAGGATCCCATGTATCACCTGTACTGAAGTGTTGTAAGTGTCCAGTTCATTCAGCCACAAAGCCTGAAGGGAGAGACATACTGTATTGCTCTCCACTGAAGGGAAGTCATTAATGATGCCCAAAGCATGAACGTGAACAAATAAGCTCTACATTCCACCTAAGCAACATGATATGGTTAATTTTTTCTAGCATAATGCATCTATAGTTTAAAACAATTAATGAAATTAAGGTTATTTGTGGATCTAATCCAGACATTTCTTGTACATTTCCTGGGCAGTGGCTTCAGGAACGGGGCTTGGTACAATAGCTTGTTCCAGACACTACTGCAATAAATTACATCCTGTTCTCAGTTCTAAAACATTTTATCTTAACTTCTACTGATGGTCTTGTGCTCTTGTTTTGCTCCTGGAAATAAACTACTGTAATTTTGACTTCAGTAGAGTTGACTCTGTCCTTGTGTGCACTCCTCTGCATACCACTTAAAAGTTGAAATTAATTTAACCTATCTGTGTATTATTAGAATTATTCTGACTATAGTCCCTCGAATTCTTTCTAAGGCAACAATGTCCTTTTATATAGTGTGGTAACCACAGCTGTATGCAGTACTCCAACTACAGGCTATAAGACGTAGAAAAACGTTAAATCTTAAATGATATTTCCTTTTGCCTAGTGTTTGAACTATTAAAAATGTAAAATATAAAGCCTCTAATAGCCTTGTAAATGTCAATTGTAATTGATTCTGACAGTGATAAACTGTCTCTTTAAGATAAATTCTTTTTTTTTTAAAGTGGGGCTTTACAGTAGCATGAAATGTAATGTAGGGTAACATGAGTGCAGTCTTTCATGCTTTACAATTGGACCCCTGAGACTAACTTAAGACTTTTTCAAAGATGCATTAGATGTGACACAGCCACTTGCAATCATGTCGCTGTAGTTTTTGTGGAAAAGTGCTTAATAGCTCAAGTGCTGTCTTGGGAACATTATTGCTCCTACTGATCCTATTAATTTAACCTTGTACATTTAAACATTTACAGACATTCAGAAAAACGAAATGCTGTTCTGCTAATCATAGTACATTTCACATTCACAGTTCTTTGTACTGTGTTCATGTAACAGGGCCACAAGGTTGTGCTACTCAGGTCAAGCCTTCTCTGTGTGATTGTATCAGCAGTGGGCTTGTTTGCTTGTGTTCCAAGTTTCTAAAATGGTGACCTGATGTTTTTAAACACAGTCATTTTTAGACATTGTTTCACAAATAATGCTCAGTGAATGACTAGAATTCTAGTCTGTCCTTGGATGCAAATAATTATCTATTTTGGTTCATATCATAAAGATATTGAGAGCTCTTCAGTGGTAACAATGATGGAATTATACACAATAAGCATGTTCTGCTTTGAAACAAATATATTTCTTTTTGGCCTTTTTTGTTGAAATGTATTAAACTGTGACAGAATTCATTCACTAGTTTTCTATTCACCTGAAAAGGAATTGGCTTGGCAGCAGTTACATGAGCAACACGCACTACTGTGAGCTATAACAGCTCTGGCTTATACAGTTCTGGGCAATCATAACATGAGTCAGTCATTTATGAATTAACATTTTGGGATGCTGTTTCAAATGAAAAAGACCTTTCGTGTATTTTATTACCCTTATTATATGTCGTTAGTCTTATCTCCCTACCATTGTAACCAGGTTTTATGTACATTCATCCTCAGTTTATCAACAGTGAATGATACCCTTGTTTATTCATCTAGTAGTTGCTTGATCGCAATCCGCAATCTCCCTATAGTCTTGCCGTAGGTTTATGACTAATGGTGGTCCTGAAACAAAATGCTTTGTTCATCTGTTCATTCACCCTTTATGAATGTTTTTCGAAAACAAGTGAAAGCAATATTTAAAAAATCTAATTTTATATGTTAATCTATAGTGTACATCTAAAATGTATGCATCAATTACTTAAGTGCCAATTAACTATTGGTTTAATGGTACCATGTCTATTAAAGCCTTTTTGCTAACCACATACAATATCTCCAGTGCACTGAAGAAGCATTTATAATATATTTAGCCTGGAGTAAAACCGATGATCATATTTAAATAAGGAGGACTAAAAGCATGTGCATGAGGTATTATAACATCTTTTAAGATTTCACTCTCATTTCTTTCAGTCATTGTGTGCTGTACATTATCACCTCTCCTTAGGCAATGTTCAACTGTAGAAAGATGATTTAATCAACATGAGTAAGTCCCCAGTAGTCAGCTGTTTGTTAATGGGAAAAGTTATGATCAGCACCTCAAGATTTGACCTTTTCTTGTGTAGGTTAAGTTAACAGTTTTCCTGTCATTAGCATGCTGATTGGGTAATAACAGTCCTGAATAATCAGGACACTGTGCCTTTGGAGTGCTATGGGCACATACTGCATCTGTCTTTTTCCTATTACATTTGGAATCATCATGTGTTTAGTGTTGCAATCACCATCAAATCACATTACTGATGCAGTTCCTGTTCTGTATAGTTCCTGTTCTATATACTGTACATGTCATTTGACAATCTGGGACCTCCATAGTGCTGTACAGGAGAGTTAGTCCTGATTGGAGGAGATAGACATCCTTCCGTGATGTCACTCCCAGTTTGACAGTGCCTGGCATGTCTTTGAAATGGTATTGTGTGTTGAACCAACCTAACCCCATGTGCAGCAGATTATGTTTTAAAAAAAGAATTAAAACATTGTCCAGCAATAAAAGTGTTATACTGTTATCTATTTAATAGTATAACAGTTTACTTATTTTTCCCCCTGAAAAGCTTAATGATCTGATCGAAACTGCAAAAAGAATGATAGCACAATAGCTACACTCTACAAGGAGATCTCAGATTAAATAGTACTTAATTGTACCATGAAAAAGTATTCATTATCATAATGATTTTATGCAGGTTGGTTTTGTTAGGAAAAACTAGGCCTGCTTTTTTATTTTTATGGTAATGTGTGATAAGCATTCATTAGCTAGCTGCATGGGGACGAGGTATGCTGGGCATTTCTTCTAAAGTGAAACAAAAAAGGAGAAAATGAGCTATTCACTGTCAGAAATTGCCCCTGAGCCTTCTGTTGCAGATGGAAAGGACTGGAGCATTTCATTTGATACACAGTTTAATTCACTGTTTCTATCTGGGAGGAAAAACTCCTTATGTTAAAGAGTGCTGTGGATCCAGGCTGCCCCAAGGTTGGCTCACAGCCCATTAATAATGCTTGTCATCCGGCCCCCTTCTGAATCAGCTTGACTATTTTATTCCCCCCGTGAGCTCCTTATCTAAACAAGATCAGTCTTCAAATCTTCCTGCATTTTCCCTGGGATTTTACCAACCTTTTTTTCTGCAGGGATGCTGTCTGTCTTTATCTGCTTTCTTGGGAATTTTCACCCATTACATTGATAAGGACGCTTTTTACTGCTTATTGATCACATAAGCAGGAAGTATTATTATTATTATTGTTGTTGTTATTATTATTATTGTTGTTGTTTTCTTTTTTTTTTAAAACGAATTTCTCCCAAGTCCTTCCCTTGTGAATTTCCTGACATTGGTTAAATAACTCTGAAATTCATGGTGAAAGAAATGAAAGACAGCAGAAATACGAATTGCAAACCTTCACATCACAGCTGTACAGTCATTCAAAGATTGGGAATGTGGAAAGTGTGACAGAGACAAAACCAGTACTGACTAATGGCTTTAGTTTTCATTTAGGTTCTAAGTAGATTTACAGTAGGTTAGATTTCTGCAATGTTATGAAAAAATGTAAATATATACTTAAAAAATAAATATTATCTACCATAAAATGATTATGATATGCATAGTGTATACGAAACAGTTCATTACATTTCCTGCCTGTTTTTTTATTGGTTTTACTATCATTTTTGGTTATTCCGAAGCCTTCACTGTATTGTCATTCTAATAAAAATGTAGGGCAGGAGTACAGTAATTTGAAATATAATGCATTATAATTTGAAACTGAAGCTGCTTGTTGAAATCTACATGTCTAATATTTCACATTACATAACAGTAAAAAAAAAACTTATCTTTTTACTAGGACCCATGTCAGTTTGCCTTACAGTTTGTTTTATATGTTTTTGTGATATTTCATTGTGTATCTTTTATTGTACTTTTATTGTACTTTTAGCTGGTTTTGGAAAGTTGTAAATGTCATTCATGTGAAATATATTTTTGCACTTTTCCCTCCAAATTAATGTTTCGCATTTACTTATTAAATATTTTTTTGCACTCCTGCAACATCCTTAGGTTCAATGGTTTGTAATCAGAGCACTTTGCCTTTTTATGAATAGTGCACTTAAGAGTAAACTTTGGAATGCAGTTGCTTAGCAGCTATTATGTTGAAGTGCTGTTTAATGTGCCCTCATGGTTGGGAGATGGGAGATAGGAAAGTGCTTCCGATAACTTTATTTACATCACTAATATAACAGCTCTGATAAAGAATTCATTAAGGGTTATTATTGTGTCTTAATGCACTTTAGTGTCCAATACTTTGCTTGAGTCCCTTGAGGAGAGAGTTATTCATTTATTCTTTGGACATATGAGACATATTCAATGCATATTGTGGTAAATGGAGTCAAATGTGAGGCTGTTAAATGCTGGAAACTTGTGCATGCTGTATACTGTCATTGTTGGGATTTCTCACAGTTGTTTGTGGTTTGTTTGGGGCATATAGTGGCTAAGCAATATTCGGACAGAAGCCCTTATTAAATTTTATCTATGAAAATTTACCATAGGGCTTCTACAGTTTTACTGTGAGAATGCCGTGGTGGACTATATGAATTACGACTTATAAGTAATTATTGTGGCATTGCCATGTTACAGTGTAGCAAAGCACAACAAATGTGTTTTCAAAACCATAGGGAAGTTATGTTAAAATCACAGTAAGAGTCTGGAAGTCCAATAGTAAATTCAAATTAAATTAAATGATAAAATTTTCATAAGCATGGGTTTGTAATGCTTTGGGATGAAACTTGTTTCTTAAGCTGCCTTGTGTCATTCCATCCTCTTTGTGAAAAAGATCTCCTCTGGGAAGATTAGAAAGGTGTTCTGTGGCCTTCACAGCCCTGCGCCTTTGTCAGTTAATCCTGATGAATTTTTTTACAGGAGCAGTTGGCCAAAATGCCCTTTGGAGGGCTTTTACTGGGCAGGTTCAGTACTAGATAATTGCGATAACAGAAAGTGTTGCTCTTTGGCCACAATGAAATAGCTGTCCTTCTTAACACCCTGAGCTGAGCAGGAGGTCAGTTGCTATAAATTGACACAAATGTTGAATTGCATTAAAGGTGTTAGATTTAAAACCATACCATGGATTTACAATTTATTAAGTACTTTTTTATATCAGTTACTCAACATTATTTAAAGTTTAAAAAAAATCTTTTATTATTAATTCCAGCATATTAAAAGGTTTGTCAAGCACATGTGAAATACACTGCACTTCCAGATAGTATTTAATGCACATGAGAGTAGCATGTTTTACATAGGCATTGTAGGCAGCAGTGTACCATTAGCTTGCACTGTCAGCCCTTGTTCATGACCACAATGTCCCTTGAATTCATTTGTAGGTGGTACTGGATTTCACAATTTTTCACAATTGCGTTATTTAAATAGCGCAGAGTACTCTGTAATTACAGTTTTCTTGTTATTTCTTTTGAGGGGTGGAATGCAGAACAACATGATTCATGGCCCATTGTGACCCCTAAGTCTTTTGGACAGAAACGTATATAATTTGCCTTGAAAGAAAAAGCTGTCTCTTTACATCTTTTTTTTCCCCATGTTTTCTGTTTGGTTTCCCAGGAATCCTGTCTTGGTTTACCAGTGCCCAGACCGTCATGTTATCTGCCTTGACTGTTTCCATCTGTATTGTGTGACAAGGCTCAATGACCGCCAGTTTGTCCATGATGTGCAGATTGGATACTCTTTGCCTTGTGTGGGTAAGTCTGCTCCAGTCACTAATACAGTGACTAATGTCTGTCATCCCTCTTCATTCTGTGGACTGTCAAAGGTGAAGGAGACCCAGCACTGGAGACAGAAGACAGGTCTATCAGCTAAACAGGTAAAGATTAAGAAATGTTCTCAAAGTGCAGCTGCAGCTTGAATGATAAACAAGGCAAGAAATGAGACTTTTCATTCAGCGTCGCTGCTTGTTTCTTTTATAGACTGCCAATCTGACTTGACATTTGCTTTGTTAATTTATTATTATTAATTTAGCAAAGGCACAGATGCCATTGTTATCTCAATGATGCACAGCATTTTGGCGTTTTTTTAATATTACTTTAGATATTAGAATACAGGAGTACATAATACCACAGTACTGAATTTATAGCATTATCCTTTTTAATGGAGATTTTAATGAGATTTTGTTTTATTCAGAGTAAGAAAGAACTGTTAATTTTTTATTCAGAGTGCTACATCAGAACAGCCTGCAGAGAGTACCAGGTTTTATGTACTTTAAATTTGTACGGGCAGTACAGGCTATAAAGTCACTGTGCAAGCTGTTTACCTTAAATGAAAGGCTACATTTTTTAAAGATGCAAAACATCGCCCTAATAAGAGTCACATCCACTTGTGGCATTTAGCGTTTAAGAACACAGCAGCAGCGGCATTCAGTGATTGATGACAGTGGTGGAACGACAGCACAGTGTGGAGATTGTATCAGACGCAATTGAACACAGACATACTCTCCCTGGTCACCTTGCTGCCCTATTGGCTCTGAGAATTTGTATCTGCCAGATGCCTGGCAGAAGGATGAGCATGTATCTATAGTGCACCTAGACAGTGAAGTCCATTCAGGAGTATGCTGTTTGTTTTAAAAATTGAAATGGAAAGTATCTCTGCAGGTGTTTAGAACTTTTATAATATTGCAGTACTAGGAAAAGATGCAAAACAAATTAATCCTTATTATGTATTCATAATAATCATTTCTATACACCTAGAATGTAGCTTCTTTCATAAATTAGTGTGTTTTCTGCATGGCAGAGGTCCAATTCCAGCATTCCCTAGCCAGAATAAGATACTGTAGGTTTTGGGCAATTCAGTTATTAATGTAACAGAAATGCAGAAGTCAATGTCAGCTCAATGGCATGTATTGTAGTATTTGATGGTTTGTTGTTAAATATTTAGTACTACAGTACATTTCAAGTGGAAACAGACAGAACTGCTTTACTAATTTCCCAGTCAATTGGTTTTGTATGTAACCTGCCACTGTAATATACTGTAATATATTTTACACTGTATATTGCAACAGGAATCAGGGAACAGCAAGAATGAATAGAGGTTTTCAGAAACACCTGACAAATATTCAGGATTAAGAATGTTTTCATAATTAAAGTAAATACTGAATTGAATAGAAGCAGTTTGGGTGACTTCTCCATTACGAAAGCTGACTTCTTTGCTATGGTTTCCTACAGTTATACCTTCAATATTTTATTATCCTGAATCATGAGAATACCGTTAATATAGTACATTATGGTCCACTTAACAAAGGCCTATGAAAAATCATGGTAAAAGTGCAAAATTACTATGACTAATTTACAGTGCAAAAGAGATTAATCTTTACATGGGGCACAAGAACAGAAGACTGGCCAATGGCTTCCCATCCACAGTACATCAGTGGTGTCCATTACCAACTGATCACATAACACGGACCTGTAAAGTAAATGGTTGTACAGGTGGGATGCTTCTGTTTTGCAGAATCAAGGACAACAGCTTGAAACATTATGTCTAAATAAATACAAAATACTAAATACAAAGATAAGTGAAAAAAGCAAATTAGAATAAGTGCCTAAGGAAAATGTGATGTCCTGTAAATTGTTTTTTTTTATATATATATAAATGTGACTAACAGACTGATAAAAGCCTGACAGTCTTTTACACACCAAAGAGTTTCAATGGAAGATGCAAGATACATAATGGGGGTATAAATGAATTGATTTGTTTTGCACTCAGTTTTGACCTTGCATCTGTCTCTTAGGTACCCAGTATTCACCACACAAGACAGCTCAGTTTCACATACAGCCCCCAGCATTTCTTCCTTTAACAGTCACAAAGACAGGCATTGGCCTTTCAACAGAAGCAATCCACTTCAGCTGCATAGGTGCCTTCTTTCTGGTTAAAGGTAAATTTAATTAAGTCCTGGAGGCAATGTGCAGCACTTGTCTTTTAAATATATTCAGGAAATCACATTGCAGCCTGTAACACAGCGGTGAATACAGTATTTATTTTCAGCATCGGAGCTGAGATATATTTTTCACTTATGAAGTAACCTGCTGTGAACACATAATCCAACCTCACCACCCCCACAACACAGCACATTATTTTGCGGGATTGCAAATTAGAAGTAATAAAATTTTTTTAGAATATCACATTTACCAGTGTCTTGCAGGCTTGTGTTAAAAGATTTTTGTTTATTTATGTATATAAATTTGAGATTACATTACTGCTCCTTCATTAAAGAAAAATTACTTATTGTAAGACTTTATTTGCTGAGAGAACATACAGTGTCTGTTTCTTGATGTAGTATTTTATAGCTAAGAATGTACTAGTTGCCTTTGATGTTACACTTAGTACCTATGCTTATTGTTTCCTTTATACTGAAGGTGTATGAGCATGATAAAAAAATGTATTCTTAAACAGTGAAAAAAGGAAAATTCCATCAATTGTTAGTTTCTCTTATGTCACAGTTGTGCAGTGGCATTGTCCTGATAATAATAAGAGTGGACAGAGGCTGATGCACACAGTGATAGTCTGTAGTTAATGTGGGCTGGTTTATTAGCTACAGTGAGGTGTTACACAGAGACATTAAGATTGTGTTAGTGTGTGTCAGTTTAGTACATACAGAGACACTCAGAATGTGTTAGTGTGTGTCAGTGTAGTACAGTACATACAGAGACACTCAGAATGTGTTAGTGTGTGTCAGTATAGTACATACAGAGACACTCAGAATGTGTTAGAGTGTGTCAGTACAGTACATACAGAGACATTCAGAATGTGTTAGTGTGTGTCAGTATAGTAAATACAGAGATATTCAGGGTGTGTTAGTGTGTGTCAGTACAGTACATGCAGAGACTCAGGATGTGTTAGTGTCTGTCAGTACAGTTCACACAAGCTGTGGTGTTCTGAAGATACTTAATCAGTATTTGATCTACTGCAGGTGCAAGATAGAAAGGTCAAGCATCATTTTGAAATGCCATGTCAGTTTTAAATAACTGGAAATAAGTGTTAATCTATGGAGATGTTGAATACACTTAAATAGTTGTAGGGAATTCCTTGGTATTTAAACATTTCAATGTTTAAAGGTGTATGGTTACTCCAGTCACTAGATAGGAATAATGATATGACTATTCATACATATTTTGTTGATGGCAAAGAAAAAACATATTAGATATTTAATTGCATGTACTGTACCTTAAAGTGATATTTAAACATTTAAGACCAGGGGCTTGCATATCTCAAAATACACAGCAAAGTTGGCTGGTTGGCCCAAAGCAAAAAAAAAAAATTCGCCTACTACCTGTCTTTCCCTTGTACGTCCCTGGATGTGTAAATGCAGTTGTCTCTTTTAAAGGATTGGTAAGTACACTGGATGGGCAGTTGACTAATTGACTGAGTACAGAAAATGTGGAATGCTTCATACTCTCATATCTTGCCATGCCCCAGTTAGCCCAGCCCAGACTGCTTCTACAAAGTTCATTATTGTGGCGTTGACAGAGATCTGCTCTGGCTCACAAGATGTACCATTAGTTTTACATCTCTTTACAGATTTGTTTCATTTTAACTGCATTACCATCAGACCAAATCTAGCAAGAATGCTAGATCTAAAATATAAGATTCAAGTAGGGATCTTCCTTTGTTCTGAAGTATATAGGGGCATAGACAAGTTTAAACTTGGCTTGTTCATTACATGTAAGAGATATTCCTGTAAATGTTTCTTTCTTTGCATGTGAACGTTATGTATAAAATACATGAAAATCACTATAATCACTATACTGTCCAAAATGTTCAGTCCACTGTACAAAAGAATTGTCCATTTGTAAAGCAGCAAAATATCGGATGTCCGGATAAAATTAGTCAAATATCTGCATGTAGTGTACTGAGAGTTGTTGGACAAAATGACAAATCCAATTAGTCCATGTTAATGACAAATTATAGTCTTAGTAACTCTTAAAGCATTGAAATTAAACTATATATTATCTGTATACATATATCCTTAGTCCGTTTAGTCTGTAAAGTCAGAAATGACCAACTGAAACTGGCATCTGGAACTAAACAGGCAAGCCAGAGATGATTCACAAGTCCTGATTTTCATGGCTCACACACAGTTACCACACCAATCAACTGAAGGGCTGAAAAAGATTTACAATTGGAGGATTACAGTTCTGTCTGAAAAGGAGGAATAAAGAGCAAAACAATAGAAAATGGAACTCCTACACTCCTTCAGAGTTCCACAATCAGTTCTAATGAATCCAATCAGCTGCTACTTGAAATACACAATCATCAGATCTGTGGGAAGCTGGGGGGGGGGAGGCATTCATCATTCATTCATTCGTCTTTTTCTCATAAATCACACCTCAGAGTGCTTGTTTTCTAAATATAATAAATCCGGCGCTTTTGAAACCAACAGTATGAGAACAGGAAATGTCACACTTAAGGTCTTTGAAGACGTAAAACTGATTGGCAGCACTGCCTTCTTGTGTTAGATTCTTCAGAGTGGATGGTAGAACAGTCTCTAAATACAATCTATTATTTTAATGAAAGGCATCCAAATTAACACAGCAGTTGTACAGTATCTTTTAAACTTGGCAATGCAGAGGAAAAATCAAGGATAAGTAGGTATAAGTATGTTGATTTAAATTATAATCATGCCTTCTTAATATCACCAAAGGATTCCCCCAAATTCCCTTAATTATCTCTGCTACCATCAGCAAATGGATATCAGAGCTCCAGTGTAACCACACTCTCCCTTGGTAAATGCATGTATTACAACTTTCTAATTGCCATGTATGATGGTGACCTTTGGGGACGTCCATAGGTAATTAGAACTTTGGAGCTTTCCTCCAGTAATCCTATAAGGACCTGTTAACTGCAACGGATTATGCAGTACTAATAGCTATTGCCTACGTGGTCTTAATTGTTTAAATTAAGACTGGAATGAATGTAAAAGACTTATAAATCTTTATGGGTCTGAAAGCATCCCTCCAAGGCCAATGAGATTAGTAAGCATTGTCCAGCTCTAAAGGTGCTAACATCTTACCATATGCAATAAACTACATCATCCTTAGCTCGCAAGATTTATTCCATGGAATAAAATGCTTTTTAAATTACATTTTTATTAATATAAATTATTAAAAGTCTATTTTATTATGTTATGTTAATCATTTACGTTGCACTTCTCTTTTTCCTATGCAGTCCTTGAGCCATATGTTGTGGTTATCAGGTTCTTAGCACGTGAGATAAACATGTTGATTACCCGGTGAGGGAGCTGTTTCAGCTTTTCAATATGCAATACGGAAAAGAAAACCTTATTGTTTCAATATTGTGTTTTTAATGTTGTGAGTTTTTATTCTTAAACTATATACAGTAAGACAAATCTGTTTAGAGCTCTGCCTGACAGGGAGCTTTGCCTGCATCTTATCCAAAGAGGTTTTTCTTATCAGTTGCTGTGCTTCATAATTTTGTTGTCCTGGGTTTTCTGGAAGTACGAATTTCACTTGAGAGTATATTGTTCTTCTGGTAACAAGCAACCCTTCAAAATGTCCAGTTAAACTCAAATTGAAAGTAAAAAAAAAGATTACCAATCTTTTTGGTAATTTTACCAATTGTGAATTATGAAAGTATGTTTTTCTTTGTTCCTCATGTAGTATTATAAAGAAGTTCAAATTATCCGAAAACATTTGGAAAACACAAAGAGAAAAAGTTATAAACTGTAAAGGATAAACTGTAAATGAGGCTGTCTTTTGCTCATCTAGTATAACACCAATAGTGCTTAGTAATGAAAATCTAGTTCAGTTTGAGGTCTGTAGTGCAGACATTGTTGGGCCCAATCAGGGCTATATTACTGGCTAACTATTAATAGATTTCTGAAATAGAGGCACACACTTGAATACTTCAGACAGGATAAGCATATATGAATGTTTTCTAACTGTCTGTGATATGTTCTATCTTTCTTCAAATTATTTTGACAATTTCCAAAAAAACTAATTAAACTCCCCCTCAATATTTGAATCTGAAATATTTAATACTGATCAAATAAGAGAACATCAAACATTTAATTCAAGCAGAATTTCTCAGATTGCACATATGTGGTTGTTTGTCTGAAGGATTTATTTGGAAGAGTGCCATGGGGTTGGTCTTCTGCTGAATCAGTGAATAGAATTGATCACTTATTGTTTAAATGAGATGCAAATTAGTGATTTCAAATGGAGAGAGGAGAGAAATAGAAAGGGAAAAATGAAAAAGACACCTGTGTGCTATGGGCAATTCAATAAAATGTCTGTTTCAGTTAAAAAATAATAAACTTAATAATAAAAACTGTTCTATAAAGCATTCAGAAAAACTAAAATATTTCTTTTTCATGGCAAAACTGATGCATTGACAGTAGAAGGTTTCTTTGTTTAGTTATTCATTCCAATCAGTGTGTTATTCAGTTTAAAATATAAGACTGTCACTGTGCAGTTTTTAAAAAGGTGGCTACAACACTACCCCATTAGTATAAATTCATTTTTACAATTTTCGGACAATAGTTCAGTTTCTCTTTTAATTGGGTCTACATGAATTTAAATTTTAGAATTTGAGTAAAGATTTTAGAAGAATGCCTGAAAAAGATAACTGCTCATTAAGGAAATTGCTAAGGTGACACTCACATTGCACTTGTTTCTAGATCTGGTTGTTTAATGGGCTTAGTTTCAAAAATCAAAATATTAAATAAGAAGTGCGTTTCCTTCTTTCTATAATTCCTGTACATCCTGTTATTCCTGCGTGGTCTGTAACCTTCTGGAGGATTCCACTCTCCGGGCCTGTTGAAGCTGGAATCGGATTTTGGTGTTATACTGTATGTGAGTGGCATCCTCAGAGTATTCTAAACAATACAGGGATTTTCTTTACAAGCCACTGATTAATAGCTTTACTCCTACTTTTAAACTCTGCCCACATCATGTGTTTCACCATTAATTGGGTTTACCCATTGACATGTTCCAAGGAGAATTCAGTTCTCTATCTGCAGACAGAGTAGTAGCTCAGTAACATCGGTCTCCTACCACACCCTTTGCTCTTTTCCTTGGACTGCTTGCCTAGAACACCTTGATCCCAAGCTTAACATCATTGAATCCACACTACCAAAATTCCCTCTCAATTCCCATGAGGAGTGTTGGGAAATGTGCCATTTTGGTGAAATCTGCCCAAAAGGCCCAAACATGTTGTGAGCAAATTGTTGCTGCTAATCCAGTATTTTACTTTATTATACGGAAATCTTATAATTTCATGAGCAATTCAGTTTATCCCACAAAAGGGATGTTATTTCCAAGTCATATGTCTGGCAGAAACCTTTTTTCATGAAATGCAAGGTGAGTCCCGACTTCTTTAAGATGTCAGTTCAGGCTATGTGGTTGCCTGACTGGAGCTGGGATTTCCCAGTGGTAGCAGATAATTGGCTCTGTGCTGCCAAGGAAGGCGGTGTGGAGTTGAATGGGGAATTCTTTGCTATTCCTGATTGGGAACTGGCTATAATTATCATGGAATGTATCTGTCCGCTGCATTACAAAAAAGCCCTGTTGTTTCCACTTCAGGACTAAAAAGGATTAATCTCTCCCACGCCATTGGAAGGGTTTCAACAGGGGGCACAGTAAATAAAAAATACAGTAAATAACATCTGTAGTGAGTTTTCTGACCTTAATTTGTTATGACTACAAGGCAAAAATTTGCCTGCAATATATTTATTTCTCTGGTTAAGAGAATGGTAACAAAAATACGCAAAAAAAATATCAGCAATGAAGTTGATGTGAAAAGCCAATGACTGTATTTATGGTGCAGAATTATAACAAATCTTTGTTATTAGACTTCAGAGTTACTTGACTACTACTGTAGGTCTTGGTAGAGATTTAAATGACAGTAATTGCTTGGAAATGAGTAGCTTGCTGTGTGTGCCCTGTAAATGCTTAGAAAATTGCAAAGAAATCCCAGGTAAATTATTTTGTGAACTTTTACTTAATTACAGGTGGTTTTAAACTTTCACTTTTCTTTATCCTCCTGAGGTGTCGAGATATCCATGTCAGTTTCTTTTGGGGTGAGCGGGTCTCCCTGATCAGAGGGCAGAAGGCTGATTACCAGCCCTGGTGTTCCCCCTGGGCTACAATGCCTGCAGCTGCAGAACTTCTCCCTATTTCTCAAAAGCTCGGGAAGGAGGAGTACATCATAAATGTCCTTCTGCATGGGGAATCTGGCATAATTTAGAGAGACAGAAAGAGAGTGAAAATGAGAATATAGTACAGCAGATAATTTTCCAGCATGTGATCAGGGTTAGGTATTTACTGTGGCTGGGTAGCCCGTGGTGATTCTTCATTTCAGACAGTACTCAGACTAAAACTTCTGCTTGTAATTATAGGCTAACGCTGGTTTGTGTTTGTGTCTAAAACCCAGTTAATGTGGAGCAGAGCGCACAGTTGTGGAGGATTGTATTAACCTCCTTTAAACCAGATGAATGTTATAGAAAAATGTCAGACTTGAGGATGAGAGGTGTGGTGGGGTGTTGCAGATGTGACAACTCTGCAGGCTGGCATGTGGTAACAGCCTCGTCATTAATCTAGTTCATTTAGGAACCTGGTATGAGGGAGAAAGCACAGAGAAATTGGCAGAAGTGACAGAAGAATAACAATTGGGTACCCCAGGCGAACAGGGAGCAGTTACAGATTGACACCAAGACACGGGGTGTGTGATAAACTGTGGTGTAAAAAAAAAAAGTGTGTTTTTATATCTGTGACACTCTCAGCTTTATAAGAATGCTGCCTGTACAGTATCTCCTGTAGTTTATATGCTTTTCAAATATCAAGTCTTTCATTTTATTTCATTCATTTTGGTCAATAGGGAAAGAAAAGCAGAAAGCAAAATCTCCAACTCGCTGCTTTTTAATGCGGAGACAGGTGACTATGAGAGTTATTGCCAGTGACTTGAAATTGAGTTTGCACTAACACAGTAGCAGAGAGAGGAAGATCACAGGATAAGTATAAAGACGTGTGCACTGCTCCCTCTTCTGTTTCCTAATGAGTTCTACAATGTCTGTAAAAAAGACCGCAGAGAAGAATAACTCTTTGATCTAAAGAAACATGTAGCATT
Source organism: Lepisosteus platostomus (assembly GCF_059453375.1). Taxonomy (NCBI): domain Eukaryota; kingdom Metazoa; phylum Chordata; class Actinopteri; order Semionotiformes; family Lepisosteidae; genus Lepisosteus; species Lepisosteus platostomus. The sequence continues at coordinate 19,574,900 of NC_142627.1, read as the reverse complement.
TCACATTTTTCATTCTTTCTTTTTTATGCTTATAAAGATCAGATGAATGCCAAGACTCCACACTGTATAGACAACCCCCCTGCAGGACAGATAACTAATTAGGTTCTTCCATGATCCACAAAAATACAATTTGTTTATCATGGCACTTTTAAGTGTCTATAAACATTAACTTCAAGGATGGGTTTACATTTTTCATATCTTTTCCTGAATAATTTACTTGTACTGGACATGGAAATGCAGTGTAGTTCTTACTGACTTTATATAGTGTGTGAAATTATGACAAAAGTAAGACAAAAGTGGTCTTAAAAATCCACAAAGTAGATAAGAAACATATACATATAGAAAATAATGGTACAAGTTTGCAAATGAGTTAGGCAGCAGAAGCCTGAGTTAATAATTAGACACTTGCCTCAGTGTGATGCCGTGTGGGAGTACTGCAGCTGGCTCAGCATTGGATTCATTTTAAAGGCAGCAAGTTTGTTAATGGATTTTAGAGATAAGCCAACTCTTAGTGTTACACAGTTATTAGTGTTGCTATTTTGCACGTGCTTAAGTATGAGTCGAAATGCCATTCTTAAAATTGAATGTGAAATTTTAAAATGCATACATTTCATACTGTATTGTGTATTTGTCGTAAAGAAATTGTTTGCACGCTTGGTGGTCTAACCTTAAAAATATATGGCCATTCACTGCAGCATTAGCATCCAGTGTGAAATGCAACTGCTACGCAAGAAAATTGCCACACAATTTGATTAGGCACTGGGATTTACAAGAGCCTCCCTCCCTCTCAGGGAGGTTATTTTTTCTGGAAAGAAATGACAGGTGCATCAGAAGGCTCGACCTCCGGGAGCCATGTGGATGTCTATCCCAGAACCCAAAGCCCCCAGACTAAGGCACAGCTCTCTTTCCATGGAATCACAGAGAACGCGTTGCCTTGATGTTCCTTCCTTTCATGCTGCTTGTCTTCTGCACACACCTTAGTCGTGTTGTCATACTCTCGCTGTCTGACTTGGAACTGCAGTGATTGTAACAGGAGGGATTGTTCAAACAATAAGGTTTTAGTGAACGATCTACAGCCAGCATTCATTTTTTCCCCTTGAATTCCCTCTCAGGAAAGTTCTCATTTGCAGCAGGGACCGGCCATTTATCTTTCTGCATCTCACACCTTTCTGACAAGAGGTCAAGCAGCCGGCTGCCTCCTAAGGGTTCTTATTATAGTGCTTATTAGAACAGCTCCCGGGTGTCTGCTAGCCTCGCTAAAGGATACTCTTTGCGCTCTGTATTTGTATAGCATCAAATATGAAGGTAGAGAAGGGGAAGATTGTTACAGGAATGTTGATGTTGTCTCCTTAAAGTTTGTTTCACACACAAGGTTCTTTTTTAATTCTATATTTCTAGTTTTGTGTTTTTTTTCACTCTCATAAACCAGCATTGCCAGTTATTCATAGATTTGTCTTTACCTTTCCACCATCCTTGAGAGAGATAAAAACAGTGCACAACTTCCTTCAAAAGCAGTAAGTTGTTTTCTTCAGCACAAGTGTGACTGTTGCTATTGACTAGAGAACTGAAGCGGCTATCGCTAATAACCCTGCAAGCTCACAGGTACTGTACCTGCATGTCGCAGGCTTTAATGAAGCCTTGCAATCTGAAGATATTCTGACTACCATGCCTATCAGATTTGTTCACAGCAATAATAACTTAAAACTGACTTGAGTGGCTTAAAGCACAATTATATGTGTGACTACCTATTGATCCAAAACATCTTGTTTATTTTGTACATCTGCTAGGATTCTGACTCCAGCCTGGAACAGACATAGTGATTGAAGTGGCCTGTAAATCTGGTTTGAATTGATAATTACTTAATTAATGCAGCTAATAACTAAGTAACAACAAAAATACATGAGAAAATGTATTTTTTTGTGGAAAGAACAGATACTCCTGTTCAGTCACACATTCAGTCTGTTTAAAGTCTAGTTCAGTCTAGTTTAAAGGAAACATGAAAATTAACAAGTTCGAAAATGAACTAGTCAAAGGTCGTCAGTACTTTAGAACATAAAAGCCAAGACAGCAATTAAAGATATCAGTCCCACTCTCTGATACTTATCCCTTGTATCTTCCTAATTTAGAGACAACTTCAAATTCCAGGTTGGTTTATGTTTGAAGACGGATTGGAACAACAAAATGTATGCTTTGATATCATAGCTCTAAAAACTGCAGTTAATTTAAACTATTATCCTTATTCACTTATACTTAATTTCATAGACTCTGTGCTATGAAATTTGAAGTGAAAGTCTTGTCAAGAAAGACACAGATCTCAATTAAATCCTAGCTTTAAAATGCTTCAGTGATTAATTTGCTTTGGTGTGCCACTGTTTCTGTCACAAAACACTCACAGCTTGAGTTTACATGGAAATGAAAAGCATTGAAAGCATAGCAAAACATGGAAATGGTTATTCCTTTGAGGTGTAAAGATGTTTGAAACTTAATATAGTCTATATACTGTCTATGTTTTTAACATGTTTTCTTTGAAGCTGTTGAAATATGAATACTTCAAGAGTGGTCAGAATACCCCTAGTCAAAGGTGAAATTCTCTAAGCCTTTAGATTTTGATCCAAAAAGTATTTCTTTGACAGATTTTTTTTTGGTAAGCCTTTGAACTAGTCTTTAAATGTCTAGGGTTGCATTCCTGTAATGTGTCATTTGTATTGTGCCACATTTCTCTGTATCTTATGGTGAAGTGCTTGATAAAATCTGGAAGATTCCAGAATGATATCATAAATCATGAAAAGCTTTTTGTAACTTTCCACAGTATTTGACTTAAATAATCAAAAAAAGTCAGTGAAATCGACATACTTGGGCAGTACATTTGTTAAATATTAATAATTTAAGGATTGTTCAGATTAAGTGTTATATATAGTACTAAGATAAATTCTATATTTATTTAATCAAGAGTAATTTTTTTATTCTGTATTATAAACATAATTAATTTTCTGATTATTATATTATGAAATAATTTATACAATAGTATATCTAGAGAGATAGATTTAGTGGCATAAAATGCATGATCTGCATTTCTTACAGTAAGATGTTTGAAGTTACAAACACCAATATTAAGGTGAAATACATAAAATTCTTAAGTTTATTCACAATGTTTAATATTTAAGTCCTATAAGAAGGAAGCCTTTCATTTGATTCAAAGTTCCTGTTATACCTCTGCTTCCATGAATCCATTATGATGGATGTTTACAAACTTAACAGTAGATGTTAAGTCATTTGTTTAGTCGTGATTATTCAGAATTTGTCTCTTTAATTAGCACTTTCCCTGTGTGTCATTTTAAAATTAAACTTTTGTTTCGTTATTCTTTTAAGACAATCATGTGTCCTGAAGGGTGATCGTACAGTCGGGGTGATAGCTGCATGATTAAAAACGAAAGGGCTGTTAGTGAATGAAACGCATGATTCCTTTTGCCAGCTCTGTCCCCAGGGCTTGACGTGTGAAGCCTTGTTCTTAAGAAGATAAATACAGCTCTTCAGCCCTACAGGCACTCTGGAAATGAGGCATCAGATGTGGTTATTGCCACCACTCTCTTGTCTTCCACAAGGATGGTGCTATACATGTCTTACTTTATGTCTTAGTAATGGCATAATATTTATCTTTTTGCTTACACTGATGCTTCTTGAAATGCCTCACTTGTACTGTAAGACATAGGAAAATCTCCAACTAAAACATCAAGCCACGAAGTAGCTCCTAGCTGCAAACTAATTCCTCACTTGACTTTGACTGTGCCCACTGTTTTCTGTTGCCATGAATGGAAGCTGACATTTTGTTTGAGATCCGACTTTTTATGATTTACGGTCTTAGTGAAATCGTTGAATTTAAATTGAGCTTGGCCTCTGTATTACGGGTGAGTGAGTTTCAGATGTGATATACGCAGCAATTCCACTCAGCCTCACACCTGCAGCTGTAGTATCTTTACAATGCAAAGGCCCAGAGTTTCTGCCTTTGTGGTTTGGTCATTTGAGCAGAAGGTGTAGAAATGTTACTTATCCAGGATTAGAATAAATAAGAAAGCTAAAGTTCGAAGGTGCACTTTTGATTTTGCCATTAGTTGTGTCACCCAGCAGAGGAATCAGAAATGATGACATCAGCTGAGACAGCTGAAGCCAGCGGGTAATCACACCAGACACAAAAGAACGTCAGTATGCAGTTTCCCACATGAGAGTTAGAGAAATCAAAAGAACCTGCAGTGAGCTCATTTCCTGCACTGTACAAAAGAGAATGGGGAAAAAACTGAGAGTATCTAACTCTCAAGAGTGATAGAATGGTATATATTATAGTTACAGGTGAGACAAAGGAGCATCTATTTTACAAAATTATAAGCTCACGTATTATAGCAATTAAAGAAACTCATTACTCCGACAGTTCCTGTACTGTGTCCCAACTCGTTTGAGATTTTTTTAGTCCCAGCCTGGGGCCAAACTTGCTCAGCTGGTAACATCTTAGAGTGAAAAGAAAACGACATCAAAGGAGAATGTAGCATTTTTTTATGTTAAGTCTCAACTATATTTGACAGGAAAACTATATCACACCAAAGATGATTAAATGTGAGTCAGGGGTTGAGTCCAGGTATTGGACCTAACAGTATCTGCCAGATGATGAAAAAAACTACAGAAGACTATCATAGAGAAAACTTAGTAGTTGTAGGTAGAAAACCAACTTAAGGATGGCTAAGGATATTTTATCAAGTGGTTGGTATAAATCCTATTATCACATCCTGTGTATGAGATGAAATATGATTTCTCAGTTACTGCATACTTACCTGACTGGAGGATCTGCTACGGTGGTTAGGTCATACTCAAGTGGTAAAAAGCTGTGAAAAGACAATGTGGGGCCTTGAGCACCAACCTTCACAATATCAAACAGATAAACTGGTTCGTATTTGATAAGAAGAGTATTTTTATATGGCTTTGTAATCTCTTACCAAGCCTGTTTTAAAACCTAAAAATGGTTTAAAAGTAGTTGTACATCTTGATCTTCAGCTGCTCCATAATAATTATGTCCTTAAATGTCATGCGCTGCATGACAAGATTTTTTCATCCTGATCTTCAAAACAGGGAGCATCTGTGCATGCAGATGGTTAGCAGGTGTGGGATGGGCACAGCACCAGGTCACTTAGCATGTTAACACGTGTCCAATCTACATTTGCCATGAGAGGCATTAATAAAGCAATGTTTCTAGAACTGCAAGGAAGGGGAATAATGCAATTTAGTGTGCAGATTCTGATACAATTCCAGCCAAATAGAAATAATTGAACTGCAGAAAAGGAGGTAGTTAGCAAATCAGAAAATTAATTTTCCTATCTAAAGTTCACTGTTATTTTATGTATTGAAATTAAGAATTAAAAGGTTAGACAAAACAGTCTTTGAAATGCTGTGAAAAATGTATTTTACTTCGGTTTTCCCATTGAACCTACAGTAGTAAGCTAATACCAATCGTAGCCCAGTTAAAATAGGTGAAGGAAAGAAGAAAAGCTGATGTTAGCCTCTCTGGGGTATTCTACTGCTCTGATGTAGCTTTTGCTTTTTATTGTTTGTCTTCCTTTCATCTAAGGCTGAAAAGATATTGCAATAATACACTTGTGACCATACAGCCTCTAAACATGAGTTTGAACAAGCAAGGGGCCAGAACTTTTACACTACTTCAGAAAATATAAAGGTATTACAAAGTTTTCTTAAAGCTCAGAAGTTTTTCCATCACCCTCCCTTTTTAATCACTTTACAACAATGTGGATTTAAAATCAAATCATCGTTGATATCTAGACAATATACTGTAATACAACATTGGTCCTTAGTCAATATGTTAAGAAAATATTATTTAAGACACTTATGATTCAAATGTCTGTAGCAATTCCATACATTTTTATAGCACCTTTCATCTTAAAGCAGTTAGAAGGGAGCCCACTTCATCCATTACAGAAATGCAGCCCCCACCTTTATTATCTCTAATAGCTGTTATAGACCAGCAACCCCTAAATACAGGAGACAAAGTGAGAAACGACTTTACCAGATGGAATGAAGATGCACCTATAGGGAGGTCATATTGCACAATACACCTACTCTTTCTAAATCTACCATGGGATCTTTAATGGCCAAGTAGTCAGGACCTCAATGTAACATCTCTTGGATGGCACTGTCTATTGCATAGTCACCAAACTAGGGCTTTGAGTTTTGGAAAGTCTGGTTGAGACAGAAGGGTGCCACCTACTGGTCCCCCAGTATCACTAGCAGCTGGTTTTCCTTGGAGGTCTCACATTCTAGTATTTACCAGACCCAGCCTTGCTTGACTTCTGACATCTGATGAGGTCAATCTACTAAGTGGTAACACTGATGCCTAATCTCTTGTTATTTCTTGAGATCTCTTGAGCATAAACTCAGAGATGAAAAACTTCTACCTATTTCAGTACTGTGTAACTCTGTAGGCCTATGATACCTCTATGTGGTTAATATAAAACAATAACAATGCATTCTATCCTGTTTTTATGTCATTACAGAATGTGTCCATTCATATAAAGTATATGTTATTTGAGAGCTAGACACAGTGTTCCAATTTTATTTCAGAAAAAGACTGCAAGTGGAGTAGATTTTAAAACATTAAAAAATGTTTTCAGTATCAATTACTCTAATTGTCTGTCCTTAGTCTTGCTACAACACTCATTTTAATGAAGCTGGCTTCTTTTTCAATCTGCAAGTAGGTTTTGACGAACCCTAGAGATGGAGTAGCTGAGAGCTGAACTATTGACAACACTAGAGATTACAGTCCTCTGTTTATACACAGATAAATGATAGTATAGGCCAGTACATCTCAATGGCCTCCTCTCTGCTGGTAATCTAATTTACTTAAACTCTGAGACGTAAGAGCTGTATTCTGAAGAGGAGAGCCATGATATGTCCATGCTGCTTTGATCACAAACTACTCAAGAATAAATACCCTTACAGTGTAGCCGGATGAGAACAGGCACAGTAACGAAACTCGTTTCCCTGGAAAGGAAGTTTCTAGTATTGACATATTGAATGAGTGTTTTTTTAATGCCATGTGACCTAGATATTCATTTCTAACAAAAGCAGCAGTTTTGTTATTTTTCTTCAGCAATTAAAAGTCGGTTTGTTTCAGAGAAACCTCAGGATCATGTAAACAAAGGATACTGAAGCACTTTATAAAATCATTGTATTTTCACATTTGTTAAGTGTATCTGTACCCAATGGAATCACCAAATTGGCAGACCAACAGTTGTAGCTGCAGAATGGTATTTTATAAATGTTCTTTGCCATCACTAGATTTTATGACAGCAATTTACAAATCGTATCTACAGTACCACTGTTTAAAGAAGGCTACTGACTGGGCAGTTACTCTACAGATGTAATGGAAGGATGTCCCTGTGACCTGTGGGCATCTCTGACAGTTTGTGCCACACAGCTTTCATGCTTGAGTCCCAGGGGTGCACCTGGTACTGATCACTTGCACAGGTGTGCTTGACATGAATGCATCATGAACCCTGTTCCATACAGTACATTCCATACCATGGGGTCGTCATATAGGGCCACATTTTTAAAAATGTAGCACTTAAGGCCTCTTCAGTTTAACATATACAGTACGAAATGTGCCTGCATTTTGTAAATTGTGGGTTATTTTGTAACTTGTATGTTTATTGTGTAAAAACAGGGAGGACAGCCAGTGTTTCTTTTAACAGAAGATGCCAGTCACATTACATATGCCAGAGTGTGTATATCTATTACATCCTTACATGCTTAAAGATACATTTCATCCTTATAAAAATTGTATAGGAGTCATTCCTGAGGATAATACAGTTTGCTTTCACTCACTGTCAGTAGAGGATGCCCTTCATGGGCCTACAAGGACATTAAAAATGAGATTTGGAAGCTTTCAATCCACCTTTATCAGCTGTTTAGTGCCCGGGGCCAGTGGAGCTCTGTGATATATGGTACATATTTATATCTATTGAGGAAGTGCTACCCACTTTTTATGAGTATTGATTCAATATACTTCTCTTCCTGAAAAAATACATTTCTGTTATCTCCTTCCAGTATTTATAAAACTGGAAGCTTGAGTTATAAGGTTGATGGGTTTTCTAAAATGTTTACACTCCCAATCAGCTGGACTGTTTTATTTTTTTTTTGTGATTTAAATGTTGTTTACCTGTTTCATTTTCCTCCTCAGCATCTGTTATAATGTAAATCTGATTAATCTAGACTTGGTCTTGGTATCATGGTTAATCAACATAATATACAAAAATGTGTCTTCAGTAGAGAATCAGGCAAAAAATGAAGTATTATATTTATGTTTACTATATTTCCAATTTACGATACTATATATTTATGATTTCCTTTAATTTAGCTTTACACTAAGTCAAAATTAAAATATCCCATGTTGATCTACAGTATGTACAAGATACATATACTGCAAAGTTTATTGACATGTTTAAACAATGGCAAGTTATAAACTGGACAAGTATTATGCACTTGCATATGGGGCCTTCAGTATATAAACAGGTCATGCCCAAAGGTATAATGTCCACTCAATATGACCTCCACATTTGTCCAGGACTTTCTGCTTCATGCTGTGGTGCTAACTAGTGATGTTTTTACATCCCATTCCCATTTCACATTCAAATTAGTACTGAATTTCAGTGCCCCATGCCCATTTCATTGTTTTCATGATACAGTAATTGTTTGAACAAATGTAGCTCCACTCATGGGTTCTTTAGGATATAATAGTATATAATGTCTTTCGGATATGACTGAGCAACATTGTTGAGTATTGCTGTCAAAAAATTAAAATTGATACTAAGCAGTATAAGTGTAAATGTGTAAATACCGTATATACAGTACATTACCCTTCAACCTGTGCACTGGGTATAAGGCAGGACTGTCACACCAGGTTCAGGCTCTTTGCAAGCTTTGCTTGGGTGTAATGTGACCTGGACTCAAGAAATGTGTTTGCCAGTTGACCTCTATAGCTTTAGGCTAATGAGTTTTGGTCTCTTCAGACCAAAACCTTGATTACAGTCCATTCCAGTACATTTGGCTGTTACCATAAACTAATTTGTCAGGTTCACACTTGATCAGCAAGGGAACATCATGAGCGATGTTGGAAATATGCAGAGGCAATGTGATGATGAGGAGACTGGCCCTAGGGCTAACCTTAAGGTCTTTAATTCTCTGTCATTCTTGCTTCCTCAATATAGTGGTAATTAGCCCCTGAAACAACTGTTATTGTAAATGAATTGGCCCAGAACCAAAATTTTCCTTGTCATTGCTTCCTCTGGTAATGCGTGGGTCCCAATCTATAGCCTTTCTTGGGTTTTTTTCCCTCACTTTTCACCTCTACCATTTTCATTTCATTGTGTATCTGCCTCTGTATCTCTGTCTCTCCACAGTGCATCTAGCCTCAGAAAGACACCTTTATTGGCAAGTACTCTTAAAATAGCACATTGCGCCACAAAGGATGGACCAGGATGTTACTCATATGGTTTGGAACAACAAAAGGAGATTAAATAGTAATAGCAGCATTCACATCATACAAATTGCAAATTTCATTCTGTACGTTTTCCATTCACTTGCACCATATTGAGTTTTTTTACAAAACGTATTTGTGCCATATGTTAAAGTTAACATTATTATTATTATTCTTCACAATTTGGGACATTATGCACATTGGTTTGACTTGTGAAAGTAGAATTCTAGATTATACTGTGTCTGAATGTTTGAAAGACATTTGGATTAAATGAGAGTACAGGTCCTTAATAAAACGCAGTATTTACAAAGATGTCCCTTTTGTTAAATAAAGAAAGAGAAATGGTAGAGATCCTTTTTGAGATGTTGCAGCAGTGAAGAATGAAATTGCAGTGTCAGTAAGCCTTTCTAAGTACCTAACAAAACCTTTTTATTACCTGTGCAGAACTGGATGTGTCTCTGCAGTTGTGGAAAACTGTGCAAACTATAAAGATTAGCTTCAATTGGAGACAGCAACAGTAAAGATTAGGATGCTTTACTGGGAATCTACAGTATGCTGCAGGTCAGTTTTAATAGTCTTGTATGACCTTGAATATTTTATTTGTGTCAGAAATAAAAGACCTCAGCAGGAGGCTAAGGAGATTTGTGAAATCCTGAATGCTTAAAGGGGAATGTCTTTATTTTCCAATGTCTGTTGAAGAATGAGCAATAAAGAGCAGTTCTTTTCTATTCATTTAAAGCCCATAAATGCACACCATATAATATTATTTTCTTGTGTGCTGCATGAACAAATATTCCAGCAGCATTATGCTTTGATGGTGTTAATTGAATAAATTATCTCATAGTTCCTTCTAAAATAGCATTATTTTTTGACTAGTGATTTGTTGAAAATGGTATCAGTTTTGCTATACATTGTAGAGGGCTTTCTCAGCATGTGTTCATGGCACCACACGGGGATATACAGGTATATCTCATAATCTAATTGTAGGGTATGTCGAATTCAGTCAGAGTGGGTAATTTGTTTGATTGTGGTTGCGGTAGTTTCTTTCTGTTCCTTTAAATTAAGAAGGTAATTTAGATTGATGAAAGCAAATCTTGAAATCATGCTAATGTATTTCCAATATACTGTATAAGTGTCTTCATAGGCAAATATCACATAAAATAACATAGGCAAATGTAGGCAATACTTTGAAAAGCATGTGAAAAGTGTATGTAATTTTCATACAGTATTTCAAATTAGGTTGCATTACAATGGATACTGTACTGCCCTAAAATACTATTTTTTCCAATGGCATATGTGGGTCTAATATATTTCTGTCTAGTAGCTCTCTAGTATAGTTACTAAATTTTAATTAATATAATTATTTGCACCCATTACTGTGGATGTTTGTTAGGGTCACAATAAACATAGCAACTGTACAACTGTTGTCTCTGTATTTGGAAGTAATGATGTGCTTGAAGATTATCAAGATCTGGAACTTTCATATATATTTGAAATGTATAGTACAGTAATAAAAATGAGTGCTCTGCAAGTGTTTCACTATTTTAATAAAGTAAACTTTAATTCTAAAGATGCAGCCATAATGTTCAGTTAATCGACAGTTAACCGTGGTGAGAGAAGATCTTATAAATTAATTAAGATCTGAACAAACATGGACATTGCTCTGAAGAAATCACAAAGTATCTAACACTTTTGACTATTTTCAGTTTTTATTTGCGATCAGCATTGCGGTCGTCCCTGCTGTGAAAATGTTTCTATCTGACCTAAGTTTATGGCAGAATAAAATGGCCTAGAGCGTTTTGAATAAAGTACTTTAGCGGCTCACAGAGAATAAATGATTTTCCCATTTGTAGACACACATCCTGTCTGTGTGCATACAGTGGTCTTTCTAGATATAAAACATTTCTTTTCTGTTTAAACTGACTTTTTAAAAATTAACCTGCTCTGAAAGTAATACCAGATAGAGGGCTTTTACGTTAGAAGTTGTGATAAGGTACACTTTGCTGTTATGCTTTTAAGTCCTTGAGCCTTTGAAGTGCACCAGTTGGTTTTCACTTCTTGTATTGCCATGGAAACTATTGAATCTAAAACCATTAACGATACAGTACTCAGAGGTAAATAAGCAAAGACTTAAGTCTTTCCCACTCGTTTGTTTGCTCAAAAACTTTCCAAAGTTAATATGTGAGTTCTCTGTTAAAAGCCCTACTGATTTCGCTAAGTTATTCAGTTTTGGCTGTTTTGTAGCTGTTGAAAGATCTGTTAATATCACTGATTTTTTAAAGTTATTTCTTTGAGAGCTTTTCCTGTGCATGCATATCTCCTCTAATGTTCCTAAGGTTTAAAGGAAATGTGCACTTACACTGCTTTTCCAAGAACAGGTTCTACAGTGCTTTTATCAAGATAGTGATTTTTTTTATGGTATGAGATTTTTTTTTCTTGTTTTTTTTTTTTTGCAGTACCATGCAATTTTTCACTGGGTGGGATTATAAATTTATAAACCACGCTTCTTTGAGTTTTCATAGACAGAATGGTCTGGTAACTTTGAGTTTTAAAGGGAAAGGTGAACTCTGATAATGGGACTCATTTTTCAAAATTTTGACCTTGTCCAAAACTGGTGCTGTCTTTAGTAGGAGAGGGAAAAGTAATACAGTGTACCACATAAGACTTAAAACGTTAAAATAACATTGTATGTAAGCAAAAACGTTAAATTGCATATTCTTCATTATATGGATAACAATTCAGTATATCTCTTCAATTTGGCATTATTGTAAAGAATGTCTACAATGTCTGATGAAAATACTTAATACAAAATCACCTTCAGCTATGTAACTATTACGCAGAATGCTGGTTTCCTTTCTATTTACCTATTTATGAAGATTGCAGTTCTTACCTTATTCCTCGACAAGCGGTATTGGCAGTTTGCAAACTGAATTTTTTATTCAACAATAAGATGAGTCTGATAAAGATATTAACAATCATAATGGAAGTGTCCCAAATTACTGTCAATTAAATACTTGTTTTTTGCAGGTGCTTATGACCTTTCACATCACATGAAGTCAGGTTTTCAACCTGCAGTCTTACTCTGAATACATGTGCTCAGCAGTGACATGTCACTTGATGTAAAAATAAAGGCAAGAAAGGAACAAATATTAATTGTTGCATCTGTCTAAATACACTACTAATATTAATTTATCTGGGTCACAAAGCAACTTAAATTTGTTCCCATTTAAAGAGCTAGGTATTTTACAGAAGGAACAAAGGAAGTTCTATACCTTGCTGCAGCATAAGATATTTGCTCCTCTGCAAATATGTATTGAAATAAAATGTAAAAACAATGTTTCAGCGTAGAACTTTCTCTTTGACATATTTGAAAAATACACGTCTTACTGTTTATTGTACAGTATGTGTGTAAGCGGAGGTTGTTATGGAATATATATTCCTTTTAATTGGCTGTCTGACCAAATCACCCTCTTAGCACGCAGCCTTAGTTGGTGCTGACACATTGCTTGCAAGTTATCTTAATATCTATGAAATATTCATTATGTCTGTGTAGACGTCCTTGGTCTGTTACAAAAGCTCACTGGCTATATAATTATTAACAGGGCTATTAGACTGCTCGTGCTCATAAGTTATTCATAACATAGTGCACTGAATGCCTGGTTCCCAAAATCGGCACTGAGCATGACAATGTTGATTTTTCCTTTAGAAGCTCTTTGCTATTGTAATACCAGGTCAGTGGAATTTATGGTTTTCTCTGAGGTAAAGTGAGGAAAATGGCAAATCAGCCTATGGAAGTCTCTTTTGTAGACATTTTTGGTGGTTTTCTTTCTTGGTCCTTCTTAACCTTATCCTGAAAGTTTCCAAGCACATTTTTCTGGCCTTCCTGCTATTTTGTTGTGTTAAGTTCTTACTCTGTAGAACCTTGACATGGACCACATTAAGAGGACATCTCAAAGCACTGGAAAAGTACAGTGTCTACAGCCTGTCTACAGCTTTGCTAGCTGTCTAAGAAGAGAAACTAACATTAATGTCTTCTCACAAGCTGACACCACAAGCATCAAGGTGATGATCATCCACTGTCATCTTCCCTGTACCAGTCATGTCGTCCGGTTGTCCAACTCAGGAGTCACGAGGCAGATCTTTTTGTCTGAACTCAAACATGAGGTTCATTCCGGAAGATGGCATGACAACTTCTTCAAAGATACTGTAAATGCAAATGTGAAGACATGCAACATTGACACCCATGGGAGACTATTGGCCAGGATCAGCTCAGATGGAGAAAAAACTTCATTTATAGAACAAAACATTTTGAATAAAAGAAGCCAGTGTTGTTGATGGCACACATCTACTACCATATACTAGTTGACTGCCTTTTTTGTTTTGATATGCTATTCCAGAGGTACACATAAAATGACTTTCTGCTGATTTTCCAGTATGTTGCCTTTTTAAAACTGAGATCCTGGGTATATAAGAGCTAGAGCTCTAGCAAAACTAGATCTAATTACAGTCCTCATGACTTGGAAAGAATGGATCATTTCAATTGGCTTCATTTTTTGCTGCATACAATGATTAACAAAACATGAATGAAGTAGAAGCAAAAAGCCTGCACCACAAAGAACAAAGAAACAAAGAACAAAGAAAGTTATTTTAACTGGATTTTTGCAGGATTGAAACATTCATTCCATAATCAAGTCATATTTAAACTGGCATAACCTAATACATTGAACTCCTAAACTGCAATTATAGGACATCTGGAGTCTTACTTATGTTTAGTGAACACTTATATGAAAAAGTGATAATTGTTTGATATCTTGCTAATGGCTAAAACAAGTCTTTATGTGGGTTACCAAAGAGCTTATCTTTTGGACATTAATGATGATGAACATGCACATTTTTGTAAGCCTCTTGTCATGATGAAGCAGATCAGATCAGCCTGCCTATGACTAACGTGTTTATTGTGTCTTATTGAGTTTATCAGACATTCATTGACTTCCTACAAACACCAGCTTAAGGTATCAGGTACTTTCCAAATTATTTCAAAGACACTTAAAATTAATCTCCATTAGTTGTAAAGACAACAGTCGTTCTTTGGGGGCCAAATACATAAAGTTTGCATGAAACGTATAGGAATACCCTTCATGAAATCATCACTGTTTTCTTTCTTTAGACTTCCTGAAGGAATTGCCCATAAGGCTCTGCCTGTTCCTGCTATGTCAGGTCATCAGCAAACCTTGTCCTTAAAGTATTTAAATGCTTTTAAAGTAATAGAGATGGCCAGGTATTCCCGTTTCCTCCCACAGTTCGAAGACATACTGGTAGGTTAATTGGATTTTGGGAAAATTGGCCCTGGTGTGAGTGTGTGTCTGTGTGTGCCCGGTGATGAACTGGCATCCTGCCTTGCACCCGTTGCATGCCAAAATGGGCTGCACTGCGACCTTGGATACAGCAGTTATAAAATGGATAGATCTGGATGTATATTTATAATAAATGCACCTTAAAACAGCCTTTGTTGTCTTCCTATCAAGCTTCTCACTTCTTTCATCTTCCAGTGAGGAGACATTACTATCCACGCTGCTGGAACAAGGGGCAATTCGCCCTCTGTATTGGATCTGAATGTGTTAAGAGCCAGTACTCACTCTATATTCAGTAATATCACAATACGTTTGAAAAGTCTTTTTCCTTCTGCTAGTGAAAATCAGTGGAGCAGGAAATCCTTCACAATAGGACGGAATAATGGCATTCGAGGAAACTGGGAAATGTAACATGAAAATAAATTGATGGGAATATCATTATGGAAAAGCGAACAGTGCAATGTTAAATATTAGAAAGAAAAAGAGTGAAAATGAAGTACATTTTTTAGATCAGTGGAGCTGGATTTTTATATTAGAATTATGTTGATTCTTTTGAAGATAAGTATCGGCATTGTAAGATGTTACAACAGGGAGATAATTACATTACATTCAGAGTGTGATATCGTGCTGGTTGAGATCAAGTTTCTGCTATGTTCATGTAAGTGGAACATCTTGACTTTTGTGTAGAGACTCCAATGGTTTTAATGAACTTAACTCACTCCTTTTATTCTAGTTCATAAGAAGAGTGAATGGATAAATATCCTCTCTTCATATCCAGGTCATACTTTACTGCTGCTTCTGCAAATCATTCTTTGCTTTCTGTATTGTGTCCAAGCAGATAGAGAAGAAGCTGATATTTTAATAAGTCACTGTTTTGAAAAGGTATTTAAAAATGAGTAAAACCAGCTCTTACAACATTCACATCAAGGGCATCCTGTATTTATACTTCCTGTGAGCTTTCCCCAGGAGAGTTTAGAAGTCCACACTCTGAAAGGTAGAAATTTATTGTGTGTTTTATTTATATTTATAGTGCTGAACAGACTTGCTTAGATCTGTAATGAGCTATAAAACACTTGGCTCAAGAACAGAACCATTAACATAGCTGGTATTAAAGTATGTAATGATTTGAATTATGAAGCATTTGCCTCACTATATATATTTCACTATATTTTTAAACCAGATAAATCAATTGAGAACAAATTTACAACTAAAACTCATTTACAACTGCAAGTTGTATAGTGCCCATGTACACAGCAGGGCGTTAAGTAAAGCAATCTGAATGAAGTATCTTGCTCAAGAACACAAAGGGGGTACCCATTTTGTATTTGATCCCATGACCCTCTGTTTTGGGGTTCCAACTCCTGCTCCACACTGCTGCACATTAAATATAATAGAAATAGAGAACAGCTCTGTGCACATATTAAAAGCTTCGTGAATTTTGCCCAAGACAAAATAATCTTGCAAGTAAAGGTGTCAATAATACTGTATATAAAGTATTGAAAATGTACTTTTCAATAAGGCAGTAAACAGCTGTGGCAAATGAACATACGGCTGTTTTTTTTTTAAGTAGGAACATTTTGTATAATTTGTAACATTTTAAAGATCAATGATTTAATCAGGTGCAGCAGAGTTTTTGATTTTCATTTTTAAAATTGTGTTATTTTGTTTTGGGGCTTTTTTAAATAGAAAGACCTTCATGGTGCTAAATTAACATGGAATCCTACTGTATGATTTAGTCTCTTTTTCAGTGGATATAAGAAAAATGCAGCTTAATGCACATTAGACACATTTTAAACCAGCCACATAATTTCCTCATTTTTATAACATACCTGTAAATATATAATTATTTTGCACCTAATAATGTGCTGCTGTTGATTGTATTCAGGCTCTGACATTAGAGCATGGCAGTGAGGAGTTAGAATCGGCTTGATTGTGCATTCAGAGCTTTGATGAAGTATTCGTGACTTAGAATGTCTCTGAATCATTAAGCTCAAAGACCTGATTTCACTCATGTACCACAAAGTGCCATTTCTTTCCCAGTTGGTTGTTAAAAGTTGGGTACCGAGTGACAGGGATCAGGGCATTTAAGGCCAAAGATGTACAGTACAAGTGAAGCTAAAGCAGACTGATATTGCTTCAAGTTTACCTTTTACCTTATTGTCTGTGACAGTCCATGATTTCTCAATTGCCTGGATCGAAAGGAAACCTGTATTAAGGATAAGAAACTAATGGGGTTGTCAACAGTGAAGGGATACAAAAGCACACAGTGCAGTTTGGCATAGTTTTGAAATAAGTTTATTACAAAGGCCCTCGGGAGAGCAAAGCAGGGAGAAAGTTGTTTCCTCAAAGCGTAGCTCTGAAGTTCAAACAAATGACTTCCCGTTTCGCAAACCATTGTGAGTAACAAACTGCCTCCTGTATATCCTTTTAAAGAATAAAATGTTTTGTTGGGAAAAGAACATATTTAGAATGAATATATATGTAAACAACCCTTCAAACACTAGAATTGCAAACCTCACAAAATGTGCAGCTGTCATACTGTATGTTACTCAGAGCTGGAATAATGACCCTTATTCAACAGGTGGCCTCCTTTCTAAGACATGAGGGAAAAGTGACCTCTACAATAGAAAGCAATGCATTTTGCTGCTTTGGATCATCTACTTAGCTTAGCTGATGTATTTTTAAAATACTGAATTCTCAGTAGCGTTTATTCAACAGAGTCATTTCTTCTTACATAATAGCAGTTAAATTTTTAATGGAATGTGAAAGCAGCTGTCAAACTCTGTCCATGATACAGAATTTCTGGCTTTTTCACTGCATATATAACATATTGAAGTGTTCATATTGAATATCAATCGGAAAAGTGATATGTTTAATCAGTGTTTAAGCAGAAACAAATCAGATTTTTCCCAGCATTTCTCTTGAAAACTAAAGGTTTTTGAAGTCATTATGGGATTCTTTCTTATCCTAGGATATAGGGAATCTTTGAACTTCAGTGGAAGAGGTTCATTTTCAACTCTCTGTAGTGTGCACCAGTATGTTTTTGTTCCTTTGTTGTACCAGGTACATCCATTGAGAACACTCTAATTCTAATTTACAATGTTGACCTGGAGACCCATTTATAGAGCAGAGAACTTACTGAAGTACCTTGCTCAAGGATACAAAACCTCACCTGGGATTTGAAACCACCCTCCTCCCCTCCAGAGTCCTTTACCATTGCTCCACACTGCTGCCTGTTTTACTACAGGGTGTCATAGCGGCCTGTCAGACTTGCTACATGTTTATTATATTTCACTATGCATGGAAATTCCTTTAACCCTTGGGAATGTCAGAGTTATTTGTTTTTGGAGCAAGTAGCTCAAGGAATCTGTCCAACACCTTGTACAGTATGCATGTTTTATGCACTACATCAAACTAAAAGTAATTTCCATGTTTCAGAACTTGACAGAGTGAAAACAGCACAGTGGTTAGCATTGCAGCCTTGCAGGACCTGGGGTGCTGTCTGTGTGGAGTTTGTATCTTCTCCCTGTGTTCCTGTGGGTTTCCTCCCACAGTCCAGAGACATACAGTAGCGGTGATCTTGCTTTTGGCCCTGGTGTTCTTCTGTGCATGTCTGTGTCTGTGTGTGTACCCTGCAGTGGACTGGCGTCTCATCCAGGATGTATCCTGCCTTGCGCACGTTGCTTGTCGGGATAGGCTCTGGCTCCCCTGATACCCTTTATTGGATAAATCGGTTAAAAAAGGGATGGATAGATATAGTGAAAAAAACTGATAAAGTACTGAATGAATGAAGAAATGGAGAAGAGCATGTATGTTCTATCTTCATATTTTTTTTACCTTTCACTTATCCATTCATTTGCATAAATTGGAGGTTTATAAAGAGATTGTTGAACACTTTACTTCCACAATAAATAGGAGTTTACTTTTAGGAGGTTATTGAAGTTTAAAATTACATTACATTTTGAAAGTAAACATTTAAGTTTACATTGTATTCTTACCACAGCAAATTTGATTGAAAAAAATATAACTCCAGCAAGAGTTTGTTATTGTATTTGAAATTGATTTAGTTTATCTGAAGGGTGCCATGTTCTATACATCAAGCACATATCTTTGGCTTTTTGTTTTACTTGTTTTTTTTTAGCAGGGAATTCAGTGTCTTCTGGAATGTACAAAATACAGAATGTTTTGAAATGCGGAGATGCTGCTATACACAAATCATCAACATAAATTCCATTAAGATTTGCAGAGCTAAAAATAGCAAATAGTTTTTCAGTAGGAAACAACAATCCGTCATCACAAATGGTGCATTGAATAGTAATTAATCGCCTAAAAGTATGCTAAATGATGCTTTAATGATCTATCAAAGTTGTTCATTAGGGTTTTTCCTTTCCCATTTGAACAAACATTCTTTCTTTTTTTACAAAAATACTTTTCTTCTGTAGGTTGTTGGTCAGGAATTTTAATTTTGTAGAAGCACTGCAATGATTCTAAATTCAGAGCTATGTAAAATAAATAAAAAATATGTCTTAATTTTGAACCCGAAAAGTGTCTTTTCTCAAACAAGTATGAGCTGGTCAAATCTATTTGTTGGGCTAAAAGTGCCCACGTCATTCTGTTCCATATAGATCATTAATAGTTTATAGCAAGACATAATCACCTAATCTGTTCTTATATCTATAAGATAGAGTTGGACAATACAAATGCAGTTGTGTTTTGCTTGTTTCTTTTCATCATGTAGTTTCAGATTTTAAATATTTCTTCCAACCTGAAATTCATATTTATATGTTCATTTACACCTTCATTCAAAGAAAGAGTTAGGTACAAAGTATTGTCAAGGTGTACTTTGGTCTCAATCAGAGCATTGTGTTGGATTCAAAACATTAATGTTTCACTCCTGAAAACAATCTGTTCACATTATTTTGGATTGATCTGTAATCCGCAATTTAAAACCCAGTTAAACTGCAACAGGATCACAAGAAGCAGTTCCATTGACTTATTTTAACTTTGATATATTTGTTCCCTTGCAAAAATGAATTGTATAGTCATTTAGAATAAAATAGCCTGTTACCTAGAGGCATTGCCAAGCTGACTTTGGATATTCAAGACATGGTTCTGCCTCTGAGAACATAACAAGGTGAACGTCTTTTGAATGCTTTTCTTGCCCCACAGAGGAGTTTAATTAAATTAACAAGTTTATTGTGTGAAGGCTCGTCAGATCATTTCTATAAAGGAGAAGCATTCAGTGGATGCCTTATTAAAATGCAGGTGTTCCCTACAGATGTTTGTGGTGTTTCAGAAAGGTAGCAGACAGCTGGAGAAAGGAAGTCAAACTTGTAAAGAAGGACTCCTCATCCCTAACCTTTTTAAAAGGCTATCTCTACTGCTTAGTGATCTTCTACGTCTACCTGCTCCACTTAACCTTCACCTGGGACACCTTACAGACTGTTAATTGTTTTTGTTTTGCAACTTGTGGCCCTGGAAGTGAAGATGCTGAGAAGTGGTGCTGGGGATTATGGAGTATCTGTGCAAGTTTATCTTTGGAGTTTATCATACTGTGTAAATCCAATTGCCTTCTTTGTGTCACCATGGCAACACAGTGTCGTTTTCAGTGTCTTTAATTACATTTAGATAAAGTGTGATGTTCCTTGTTTTAATATCCCAGTTCGTCTGTCTGATTAATATTAGCTTAAAACATTTGCATAATAAAAGTAACACGAAAGAAAACAGTAAGGGCTTAAGGAAAAAAAAAGAGAGAAAATTGCATTTGCGGACTAGCCAGAGGGGCATGCTTTATTGGATTGTGAGTGCAAAGCATTACACTAGTAAGGCATCTTGCTACCTTTATTCAGATGAGAAATTAAGCTTTACATTGAACACATAATTAGCCTTGTGTAGATGAGTAGTCTGCATATAGAGCCAATGTTGACTTGTCCACCTGTGCTGGTGTCCATTTTAGAAGCAAAAGCACTTTGATATCAGACTCTGTGTCCAATGAGGGTAGTTGCACTAATTAGTTATTTAGACAAGGCAGATACAGAAAAAATAAATGTTGTGAAAGGCATTATGTTCTAATTGCTTGGTGTTATACTTACTTGCTGTTACTTGTGTTGTAGCTCAGTAATCTTTTGGTTCTATCAGTTATGAGGAGAATGTGTGCATTCATCATTCTTTTATCATGAGAGCTTTCAGCAGATACAGCTCATAGCTGTCAGCTCTGTCAGCTGTAGATTACAGAGGGCAACTCGGTTGCGAATGTAAATAATATCCCTTCATTCTGTTTTGGATTCTGAGACTACATTCTGAGGTTCAAGAACCTGTACCTTAGTACCAAGAACTCTTTGATGGATTTGAACTTTTTTTAAGATAAATGTTGAAATTAGTGTTGTCCTGGTTGCTAACAATGTCTAGAAAAGACATTTAGGTATTTATAGCATGAATTGCACATCAACACAACAGTGAACTCCAAGAAGTGTAATGCCTGCAAAAGTGTTCATACTCGTCTAATGGTTTTATAAAATTACAAAATGATGCATACAGTATATATATTATCAACTTAATATTTCATTCAAACCATGAATGCTCAAATTGAAGACTTCTAAGAGCAAGACAGGTTACATTAAACTTCAGCAAAAACTTAACAGAAAAAAATTAAATATCTTGATTGTATAAGCATTCAGATCCATGAACTTAATATTTGATGGAGTCATCTTTTGGTAGCAGGTGTAGCCACAAGTCTTTTGGGCCAAGTCTCTTAGCTTTGCAAAGTGGGTTGATGTAGTTTTTGCCAATTCGCAGTAGCGCTCTTAAATTGGATTAGGAATTTCTTATGAACAGCAGTCTCAAGCCTTTACACAGATTCTTAATAGTATCAAAGTCAGGACTTTATAAGGCCAGCAATGAAGTGTGAAAACTGAGCAGGCTTCTGAATTCTTTCATTAGATATTGCACAGTATATACTGTACTATATAGTGATATGATGTATATGTTACATGGTACTTGTACCAGGGACCTGTAACTGAGGTACAACAGCTCTAAATGGGTTTTTTACCATGTGCTGTATGTATTTGACCCTCTGAACCTCATGCAGAACTAAATCTTCTGCCCAGGTATATATTTCAAGATATATTTTCGAGATATTTTTGTCTGTTAGTTATATGAATATTTCCTTAAAAACAACTTTTTGTTTATGACTCATTTCTGTATGATACTTTCAAGAGACACATTACTGAATTAGAATGTCTTCAATTACAGTAAAAAGATGAAAGAACGGTTTTTATACTTCTGTTGTTATGCATGTTGCTATGCATTTATTTTTTAAGATCAGGCATAGTCTTAGAGGAATTCTCACTGAGAATTTCTCACTAGAGGGTTAAAATGTTATATTAAATAAGTAATATTGACTACTGAACTTGATCTCTGGGATTAGTACGATATAATTTAGTTACACTGAGAGAGGAGAAAGACTCTTGTAAATTAAATGGCTCAATATGGTTTCTTTTTGGTTTTGCTATTTTTTAAACGTTCTTTTTGGGGATTTTATTGATAATCATTTAAACACTGCATGAAGAACTGCTTTTCCACTGTTTTTTTTGTTCTCATTTTACCATGAATACAAATCTATTTACAAAGAATTAAAGAAATCTAAACACCAAGTGTGCATCTTTTAAAAACACTATACCTATTGACATCTTAAGTCTATAAATTCCTGCAATTACTGTTGGATGATGTTGTTGTCAGATACTCTTGCTATTAATTTGTATGATTATGCAGATGTTTTGATTTACATAATGTTAATATTGAAGTTAATAATGCACAGTAATTAATCTTGATCACACAGAGCACTTAGAAATTTCACAAATTGCACACAATAAGAATGTTTACCATCGGTGTGAATTTGATTAATGCCAGATTTCTGTAAGGAAATCGTCGGTTGATTGATATTTGAGTTTTAGGAAGATAAAAACATGAGTAAGGTTGCTAACAAGAGGCCATTTTGCACATATAGTCCATTTGTTAGCAGATAATTGATCTGAGGATCTTGTCCAGCCATTTCCTGAAAGAAGTCAAGTTACTGGCTTTGACAAAACAGCTGGGTGACTTTTTCCATTCTCCCATACACTTCGCATACAAAGGTACAGTACTTGTCCTCATAGCTTCAGCTAGTGTCCTCTGTTTTTTATTTCACTGCTCATTCTTTATTCCACTGAGTCAGCTTTGTCAGTGCCTTTGAAGATTTTGAATACCTGGATCGGCCCCTCTTGTAGTGTTCTGTGTTTAAAACAAAAAAGGTTAAGTTCTTTAGGTTTGTCACTGTAGGGCATTTAAGATCAGGAATGTTTCCAACCAGACTGATTCCAAAGACTCCATGTCTTTTGTAAGATCGTGACCAAAAAGTTACACAATATTCTAAATGAGTTCTTACTATGCTATTCTAGTGCATGGTGCAATTTTATCACAATATCCCTTGATTTAAACTCTCTAGTGCTTTTAATCATACAGTATATCCTAACATTTCCTTTGATTTTTTTACTGCTTCTCTGCATTGTCTTTATTATTCATTCTACATTAAATACAGATAATAAGTACATTTTTCATAGTCTTTCACCCTTGATAGCTAAGCCTTTATTCAAATTGATTGATTTCTGATACAAGTCTCTTGTTAACATTAGAGAAATATGTGACCTAGTCAGATTTAAAATATTTAGGTTGTGAAGTAGTGGAATCTGACACGGTACAAAATACAAGATATTCCCCCTTTTATAACAGAATTGTTTTTTTTTCCTAAGCTTATGAAGGTCATGAAAACAAGAGCTTGATATGGTCTTGGAGCCATAAATTGAAGAGCAATCTCTCAAATCTAAGAAAACAGATCACTGAGTGTTGCTGCTAACCTTTGTTTTCCTTGCCTTTGCTGTGTCTGCCAATGGTGGTAAATTCTTTTTTTTTTACCCTACATCTTTATTCAGTCTAAACTGGCACAGCCAGCTGTCCATATTTATTTTCATGTTTTATTTATTTATAATGTATCACAAGGAAAGATTCAATAAGATTTATACATTTAGTTGTCAAAGAAGCAGACACCAGTCATGGAGAAAAGCTTTTCATTTGTTACAGTGTAGCTTGCCAGCTATTCAGAAATGATTGACAGCATTATTTAACATCTGCAGTTGTGCTGCAGGAGCTGCAGAAATCAATGAATTTCAACTTTTTTTTCTAAGAAAGAGACATATCAGAGATGCTTTCTTTTTATTTTGAAAGAGATTTTGTAATTCACATGCCAGCCTTATGGCAGACTGACACTTGAAAAAATAAAATACAGTATCCTTGCCCCATACTGTAATTCAATAATACAGTCTTTTGAGTGTTGTTTGTAAGTTTGTGAGTTGACAAGAATATTTCCCAAATTCAGAATTAAAAGTGTAAGTCAAGTGTCTTTGAACTGATTGATTCCAAACCTTTGCACTACGTAGAAGAATGTTACTAGTTGAAAGACACCAACACATTATTATGCAAGTGCCAAAAGTTGTTTAATCAGGAGCACACACTTCAACACCAATTGTATACATAGATAGATAAGACTTTATTAATCCCGTAGGGAAATTGATGTGTTACAGCAGTCTAACCCAAGACAAGCAAAAACAGACATCAGAATAGTTATAAAACAAAAGACAACAAAATAAATATAAAATAAATACATAGGTATGTGCAAAATGTGATGATCATAGTCATATTATTAGTATATTATATTAGCATATTAGTATAGGTTTACTAATAAAACTAAGACCCATTGGGCTGCCACCACATTTAAGACCCTACAGTATATGTCTGTAGAATATTGTAAAAGACTAGTGAGTGGTCAGCTCATGGCTGCAAAAATAAGAGTGAATTTAGGGATGGCAGTCAAGAAGAATGAATATGGTGCTTCCAAACATTTGAACGTGTATGAGTGCCAAGTCTTGACTGTAAGTGGAAAAAAAATAGAAACATTTCTCCAAAAACTGTTTGACGCCCAGTCAGCTCGAGCCGGTGGGATAAATAATCTGGAAACTGCTTTGTTTTCATTTGCATAATTTATTTAAATTACTGAAGCTGCAAGAACTATCAGACTCATCAAGGTTCCTGTCCACTGAGCCAGCAAAATAGAAGCGAGGGAAGACGAAAGCCATCCCACAATTGTCTCCAGGAGTAGCTGGAGAATGAATGGGACGTAGTGTGAAATTATGTGCTGAGGAGATATCATTATTCTCATTTAGATAATTAAGATCACTTAGGGTCTGTGGATTTCTCAATCCACAGCAGAAAAAACACATAAAGGAGACAAAGGTATACAAACTTTTCTGAGGAGCAGTCGGATATCCATTCTCTGAAAGCGCAGGTGTTTTTTGTAACTGTTACATTATTCAATCCAACCCGTGTTCTGCACTCAAAGACTAAACTTTAACTCCCGCCTGTTGAAGGCAGTGTAAAAAATTCCTGCTTTCTTAGTAGTTTGCATTTCTACCTTAAATATATATGTATTGCTTATTGTGTTAAAACAGTTGTGCTGACGTGCTTGTGTGTACTCTCACTTCTATTGTAAAAAAATGTCTTCTTGCCTTTAGGAAAGCTGTGTTAGACAAGAATTAAAGTTATATGAGAAGTCAGCAGGGTCAAAAAAATCATACATAAATATATATTGGAAATTTGCTGATGCTTACATTTTAGAAAATAATGCATCACAGAGATGAGACATCTAATGCAGCATGCAGACTTAGGCCACAAGTATTATCTAGGGAAATCATAAAAAAGTGCTGTCCATCAATTTTGTTGGTAAAAATTGCTTTGAAGTAGAGTATGGTACTGAAAAAGAGTATGATCAATAATGTGCCGAGAAACACTTGGTATTTCTTGCATAGGAATTGGAAATGGGAATGCTATTTGTCTCCTGCAGCTGTAACATATATCTATATTTTCTTTGAATAATCATCAAGAATAGTGTTGTTTAATGTCACACACATTGACTTTGCCATATGGATCTTAAATACAGATACACAAATAAAATGATAAAATGCCATCGGCAGTATTTAACAAGATTCATGGAAGTTCATTATCATATATTTTGGTAGTAGCCATTGGTGGAAGTTGGAGCACAACATTGAATGTTTTTCTTTTATTTTCCTGGTGGT
Source organism: Lepisosteus platostomus (assembly GCF_059453375.1). Lineage (NCBI taxonomy): Eukaryota > Metazoa > Chordata > Actinopteri > Semionotiformes > Lepisosteidae > Lepisosteus > Lepisosteus platostomus. The sequence continues at coordinate 19,548,852 of NC_142627.1, read as the reverse complement.
ACTCATACACTCCATAGTCAAAATATTAGGAACCCACAGTGGTTTGCTTAAGGATCATGGGCCAAACCTATTTTTTTCAACCTACTATAGGCCAGACAAATGATCTCATTGCTGCTGAGTACTGATGAAACTTATGAAATGCAGTTTAAAATGCAATAATGCACAATGCAGTTTAATCCCACACATTGATGCCTTCATCACCACCTTAACTGATGTAGATCCTGCTAGAATAAGAGGGTGGTTCTGATTTGCAAATATTCACAAGCTATGTCCTCGGCAAGCTATTCTTGAAACATGCAGATACCCAATACATTATTCAATGACTTTCCTAATATTTACCTGGTATGTGGACAGGTACAGACTGCATACATTATCCATGCAACCATCTATTTTTTGACAGTCTCTTATTTCTGCTAAGGGTCAATGCAACCTGTAATCTGGAACCTGTCCCAGAATCTTAGGGTACAAGGTGAAACCAATTAGCTGCCAATTAGCCTAACCAGTTTTTGAGAGGTGGAAGAAATTGTTGCACATGGAGGAAACTCCTGGGGAGAACATACTATGTGGAAAAAATCAAGTTTGTCTAAAATCTATACCTTATTAATGGTGATTGTTTATAACATGTCACAGTTGAGGACTGCTGTTCGTTCTGCTATCTGCAGTAGTGACATGCTATGGTGTGTTTACTCAACTGTGGCTCCGATCAGAGTGAAATATGAAACACTGTTTCTCTTTAAAATTTCAAACACTTGCCTATTTGAAACAGTCACAGATCAGTGCTTTTTGAAGAATGCAGTGTAATTAGCTTAGATATATTTGTTCTCCTTTGAGGAGTCAGCTTTCTCATTTATAGCAAGGTATTTGTAAGCTACTCTGACCTCCTGAAATCTAAATCTTTTTAAAACCATATTAAACTAGATCTGAATCCTCCTACTTTTCAATGTAAATTTTAACAAGTCAACACATTTTTAATTGTATGTTTAAAAGCTTTAAGGTCTTCATGTATGATTTCTGTCCATACACTTGACCTTTCATCTGCTCAGTTGTAATGTTGGCCCTGCTACTGTTCCGCAGGGTAAGCTACCGTGTCAGTGCAGCTGGTGATGTCATCGTCTTCTGCGTCCCTTGGCCGGTTGCCATGGAAACAGTTTACCTGGGAACTCCAGGCACCTGGAATCGGTTTATGGCCACGCCCGTGCCTGGTGTTCTGGAACAATAAATACTGTACTTGGATCTGGCAGGGCACGGGGCTCTGTCATTGTGTTTTAAACGGAGCCCCCCTCCAGCTTGGTTTCTGTGTTTTCCTGGCTTCCTCCCTAGTTCCGCTTGTTGGTCTTGTGACCTTGGCTTGCTTTGCAGCTTCTATGGCTTGTTATTCTCTCGTTTCTAGGATTCCCTACGGCTGGGTATTCTCTTGTCTCGTGGCGTCCCTGCGGCTGGGTATTCTCCCAGTGTCTACTTGGATGGATTACTCTCTATGACCATGGTTCCATGGTTGGGCATGGTGCCGCGTCTCATTGTGTGCGTTTGCTTGGTGCGCTCGTCCGCTAGCGGCCTGCCCCGTCCCTCCGAGTGTGTGTTCTCCATCATGCCCAGTCTCAGGAATGCGGAGCTCTGGAAGCCGGCCCCCGCTGGCCCGCGAATGGGCTGGGGGGTCAGGCGTCCGTGCATGGTGCTGCAGCCCACCGAGGAGCCCGGCTTGACTGCTCTTCGCCTGAGATGGGGTTCTCTCCCTTTGGTGGAACGCACAACGAGTCCCAAACCTGCAGCGCATTCTTACACTCAGCTTTCACATAGCTAATTGGGAGTGGAGCATGAAGCACTGTGCAGACCTCATGGCTCACATTCAGATGGATAAAAGAGTGTCCTTGTTCAATGAAATAATCAAGTACAAACTTTGTATGTAAGGAACATTTGCATATTTTATGGGGGTTTAAAAGTGTTTTAATATTGAGCCCGTATGAGGTTTAACCTTCTCTTTGATGAGACTTTTCTGGTAAATCCAGTACTGGAGAACTGTTAGTGAAGTGTTTTTCAGAAAGGATGAGCTATTCTGGTTCTTGAGAGCCCGAGACTTCTTCAATTGACTTTCGAACTCTGATCTTAATTGCTGAATATAACTAATTATTTCAGTGAGTAATATTTTGTCATCTTAATGATTTTCTGTTTTAGAGAGTATTACACACTCCTATCAGGTTACTTCTGTTGGCCTACATTTGCATTCTTTCTGTTTTCCACAATAATCAAGTATTTTGGTGTTGCTTCCCCAGACAAAAGGAATTAATTTCCATACATTACCATGAGAACATCATTGTAAAAAAGTAATTTATTTTTTAAATTAAGATAAGATAATAAAGACAATTATTTTTGGTGGGAATGCACCAAAGCTGAAAGCACACATTCAGTGCTAATTTGAGTCTAGTTAGTGTAAAGCAACAGTTTTGTCATAGACCAGAAAATTTCAGAGATACATTTTAACGGCTTGTTTGATTTGATTTGAATGTTATGACATGGAAATGAGAGAAGTCATTAGATTCTGCCAGTGTAATTGGGATGTCATTCTGACAAGTTGCTTTTGGTCTAAAGCAGCTGACTTACCTGTGATGGGGTCATATCATTATGAAATGCTTGTTAAAAATAAAGCAGAGATTTGATCTGACAAAAAGGTTACTGAAAGTCAGTTGATGTGATATGTCTGTCCAGTGATTTGACAGAATTTTTTATTCATTTTATGTTTAGAAAATGATGGTCTACTGAGAAATTATTAATAATTACTTTGTAAGATCAGTGATGTCCAGAATCCAGATATTTGATCTGCACCACTGTAACAGCACAGCTAAACTTACTGGCTAATGGTTCACTGGCTTTTTACTTCATCTCGTATGATGTGTGATGTATTAATGAAGAAGGGGGATTTACAGTTTTTATCGTTTTAATGTTTATATTTACAAGTGCTTTGCCGAAGAATGTCGGATGTATGTGATGGAGCTTTTCATGGAGCAATGTAGGTCTGAAAAAGGAAATGATTTTTGAAAGAGTGGAGCTTCTGCACAACATCTTATTGATCACAGTGGTACATTTTTCTTTTTAGGTGAGGCAGGAGTTCATAATGAGTTCCTTTTCTTGTTCAGTTGTCTTATTTCTTTTTCTTGGTATGATTATCAGCATAGATGTCATTCCCTTTTAATGAATAAAAAAAAAATCCTCCCTCAAAGCCATAAAACTCCCTGCAGGATTGCGATACCCTGGTGTCTGAGCTATTTTTTTTCTTTTGTTCTTTCTCCAGCCGGCTGTCCAGACTCCCTGATTAAAGAGCTTCATCATTTCCGTGCTCTTGGAGAGGAGCAGGTGAGTAACTTGCAGAGAGCCGGCAACTACAGGCTACACAGGCAGCGCTCTAATGAGACAGGGTCCTCCATCCTCAGGGAGGCCCGGCGCATCCTCTGACCCTGCCGGCCGGCTCCCAGTGAGACGCGAGAGACGTGGGAATGTGTTTTTGTTCTTTCTGTCAGACTTGACAAGCTCTTAATTGCTGCATCTGCTACGTAGTGCTGCATCGTCCCTCCACCTGTCCCTCCCTCCACCTTTGCTATCACACAGTCCTCAAAAACAGTCATTCTTGCACTAAATTGTTTCTTTTTCCTGTGCCTAACTGCTACTGCAGTGTTCATTGAACCCTACAGGAATTGCAGGAATGTCAGTGTACCTAAGCTGTTTATTCTTCATCTTTTATGCTCCTTCTGTTCTGAGGATTGCCACTGGAGCTGACTGACACCAATCTCTTTACAGCAAATTAGTACCTCTGGAACCTGTTTTAGATTTTTAGCACTGTTTCAAAGGAAAACCGAGCAAATTCACATTTTTCACAAACACCTTATTAATAATCTTCTCAACAACAATAACCTTTGTTACAGTGACAGAAGTACTTAGTATCCTTCATATTACTACGATGCCCACAAATGTGTTAAGAGTGCATAAGAAATCAGAGTAGTACATTTTTCCCAAGAGGCGATGCAACAGGCAATGTGAATAATACCAAGTTAATGAAAAAATAACTATAAGAAATAGAAACATTAAATCAACATGGTTAAAAATTATTTATTTGAAACCTGACGTTGTAAGTGAACCCGAAGTACTGTCACAGATATAAATCACTCCTTGATTAAATCCACAGACATGGAGAACCTCTCATTTCCCCTGCAGAATCAGTTAAACACCTGAGATAACATTAGTTTAAAGCCAGAACATAAAAATATTAGGAATAAAACATATTAGTAATACATCATTTCTAAGTGATTTTGGGGAAGGTGAGCAATTCTGCAGGAAATTTCCAATTTTCTGTTAGTGCCAGCAGGCCTTAAACTCTTTGGGCTTTTGTTCATTAACCTTTAGACACAGCAAGAATTTTCTCTTCTAGAGATCAAAGTGAACTTTTATTAATTAAGTCAGTTAGACCTCATTTTTTAAATAATGTGGAATATGAAAGCACATGCATTTCAATTTTTCACCAAAAGTTGATAGTGTAGGCTCATGAAAGAGCTTAGTTTTTAAAATAAAACACGGTCTTAATTTTCCTTAAAGTAAAATCTTTGTTGTTTTTAATTATTTTTTGGCATATTTGTTTTTTTTCTCACTGAGATGTGAGAAGCCCGATCCAGGTTCTATCATTACACGATGCTGTTAACAGAAATGTGTTATTTTTCATGATTTGAGTAGACCGACCATGCTTTTCACAGGTGCTTTTGAGAAGGGATTCTTCTTTATCTACTGAAACTGGAGAAAAATAATTGAAAACCACTTATTATAAAATCTAATTTTAATGTTTAATTAGTTAATAAAGCACAATTTAAAGTATTAAGGGATTCCATTTTTCATTTGATAAGTAGGAATTGTAATTACAGGTAATTTAATTGTAATTAACATTTTAAATGTTATCTTGGCTCAAATCTAAGCACAAATATTGCTTAGGTAAATATTGCTGATTCTAAAAACATGGCTCCCCATGTCTTACTAGCATTGTATAAGTAAGGAACTTGTAATTTTTCTATTTTGTCTATCACACTAGCAGTGTTGAAGACCTGAAAGTTTAACCTCCATCAGAAAAAGAAGGTTCTCTCTGTCGCAACTACAGGAATGCTGTATTTCATGAAGCCATTTGATCGCTTGTGGGAAAAATAATACAGAAAGGAAAAACACTGCAATGCAAGAGTACAGGATTCTGCCTCCATTTGGCACTCTGAGTCATTATGACTGTTACCAGATCAATAGAGCATGAATGTTTCCTGGTCTTACCCGTTAATAATATGGTTTGACCCATTCCTGACATTGAGACAGGACGATGGCAGTGTGTCTTAGTCTTGTCATTGAGGGTATTCACCAATAAATTGGGCTTCCAGGCTACCACCCCCACCTTCCTCTAAGTGCCACTATAAGCTCTTACAAAGGATACACATTATACTGCCTGTCTCCCACTGCAGAAAGATTTACACGTATGGAAAAGCATGTGATTCTACACATACTCGCACCAGAGATCAGAGATCTGAGATCTGGCATTCAAAAAACGTCCATCACTTTTGATGGACACCTCAACCTTTTCATAAAATTTCTCGAAAAAAGTCAGAGAAATTACTGTATGGCAGAAAAAAGCTTCTAAAGCTTGAGGCAGTTATATCACGAGTAATGCAATTTGCTTTCTTAGCTAAATTGTACCACTGTTTCTGGTATCATTCAAACAACACAAAGCAGGCCAGGGTCAATGAGAACATCTGATGATTGTCGGTGAGGTGTTTTGCCATGGAGACAGCCTGTCTTCTTCTGCATGTGCCGCAGTATGAGCGCTACCAGCGGTACGGAGCAGAGGAGTGCGTGCTGCAGATGGGGGGAGTGCTCTGCCCGGCGCCAGGCTGTGGGGCCGGACTGCTGCCAGACCGCGGACAGCGCAGGATCGAGTGCCAGCGGAGCAGCGGTCTGGGCTGTGGGGTAAGGAGGACAGGGGGCTGACGTGAAGACAGCCACGATCGTTCCATATGCGTATCATGCTGGGAAGCAGGTCGAGTTAGCTGCTCTGCAGGAGCATGTTTACTCCACACATGAAAGTACAGATACAGTTGTTCAAACAGGCCAGCAAAGGATATAATCTTATTCATACACATAAGTTGAATGCTAAAACAGACCTTCAGCAATCACAGTATGTCCTCTTGTCTTGACTAGTGGCTGTGTGCTTAATACTTAAAAATATGTCCATCATTCCACCAGTTTGGCTGCAATCATTGAGTACAGAAAACCTGTATTGGCTGCTGAGTAATATTTGAGGACAATATGACTGGTCACGAAGGCCCGATTCTCCTTGCAGAATCACCGAAAGCAGGAAGGGCTTTTGGTAAACAGCAGTGTGCTGTTATACTCAGGTTGAAGCTTGAGTGACATCAGGAATGCAGCAACAGGGTCAGCCAGTTCGTTTCTTTGCAAGATGAAACAGAAAGCAAGCTAAAAGATTAAAGAAAACAATAGAAAGCAAGTTAGCTAGCAAGCTTAACAAAGACATATATAACGTGATTGACTTTCAGTTACAGTCATTCTCAGTAATTTCGTTAGTTTCTTCAAATGGAAATTGGTGCAGGCTTTTATAGCTGGAGCTGGGTGTCCAAGGTAGATTGACTGACTGATTGACCGTTCATGGAGAATGCACATCTCCATCAGTGAGAGCCTTATACTCTAGCCCCACTGCTGAGCAGGTTGCAATGTTAATAGCAAACCCCTATTGTGAGATGCCCTCCTGTGGAACTACCGTTAAGCTAGCAACAGTAGTTTAAAGTGGCCACGTGTTGTGCAAATCACAGAATTTAAAAGGGCTTGATGCACAAAGTGATGCCTTTCATAGAAACGATTATGTCCTCATGCTTTTCAAACGGATGCCATAAATCCGATGACCTCATCAGAATACATGAGCTTGCCGTCTTTCCTTCAGAGATTAATATTCATACGTTTCACACTTCTCTGTTTCCTCTGAGAGCTCGAAATCACTTTAATTTCAGTTCAACACAATGCAATTAAACTTTAATTATGATGCAGTTTCCAGAATGTATTCAATTGCATAGGCGATTAAAGAGCTGGGTCTAGTTCATGTCAAATTAACAGTGGGTAATTATTTACTCCCAGTTTGTTTGTGTTTGTTGCTTAAGTTGTAAAGTATGTATGTAAAGTAGGTTTTCTTGTCATTTTTAGATATGCAGCAGGGTTGTATTACACAGAGGTGGCAATTCAAATTGGACAATCCCAGAGATGCTTAAAATAGAAGAAACCATAAACATGTTCTAAGAATTAAAGTTTCTTCAGCATTTGCTGTTAGTTCTGACTGTTTAGTCATCTGTTTTTTTACCTACTCTCATTTAGAATGTTGATAATGATAGGAGTCCTCTAAGTGTGTGTTAGCCTAGTGTTTGTTTGTCCCTGGGGCTATTATATACAGATCTGGTGCTAGTTGATTCAGTGTAATGATGCCCAATAGAGAGTCAAGAGAGTCATTGTGCCTTATGTTCTGCCTAATTCTGTAGCTGTTTACAAAACTTCTGATACAGAGTATCAGTGTAAAATTTGGATCCAATCTTCTTAACATGTCTTGGACATTTTCTCATTTAAAGTTCAGCTTTCATTGATTTGTATCAATTGTTGTATCCTCCTTGTCTTTTGTAGACTTTTATTTATTGAGAAGAAATCATTATTTGAAAGAGGAAGGTAGAGCTTCCCGGATGTTTTCAAATAGACAAAAACTTGGATCTCCCCCAAATTTGTGCTGAGAATGAAAACCCAGTCAAGATTCCAAAACTGCTGTAATTGGAATTGTTATGCAAACTGTGAAGCATGAACAGGTACAAAAATACTCAACAGCAAGAGATGTGTACACATGTGTATTTCAGGCAACACTGTATGCCTATAAGTTAGAAGGCTTGTTATTAACTGAGAAAGAGCATTTTCTGAGTAACCTGTTCAAGCTGAATGTGCACCTAATGCAGAAAATTACCTTAAAGGTATGCCTTGTAATTAAGAATATGTAAGGAACAGTCTAATGACATTCTTAGAAGGATGAAATTTAATTTGGCATGATATTGGAATGAATTTACTTGCAAATGATTTGGATGAGTTAACATCACAATGTTAATGCTTACTGCTGCAAATAAACCATTACAATGCATCACTGTTGTGTACAATTTCTTCTTGCGGAGAGAATATAGACTTGGCTTGTGGGATTCTGTTACCATGCTATAATTTAAACAGAGTACTCATGATTTAGTGTTTCTTACTATACCACAGAGCAGGCGTCAGTAAACCCAAGCATATGTATCTTGCCACATGGAGATGATATACCTGGCTCTCAGAACACTTTCTGGAGCCTCTTGGATTTCACATGCAATATTTAATCCAAATATAGGCTAATTTTCAGTTCTATTTATAATTCATAAATGTGAGTCCGATCCATAAACTGTGCTAACAAAAAGGTGTGTCACTTTTTCTTGTGCTGATTCAATCTTGTACTGTTTATCACAGTAAAAAATGCAGATGTTATAATTTCTACAATAACAACAAGTCATTTTCTGACAGCCAAACAGTCAGTCAGTAATATGTAATAATAATGCAAATACTACCTAATTATGGGTGGTAAAGCATTTCAATAGTCAAAGGTTCCAACAAGCATGGATAGAGTGATTTAATTTTCAAATTGAAAGCCTAATTGTTTGTGTGGTGCCTTAAATAATTGTACATAAAACTTACACATTACAATACATTTCTGTCCTCTTGTTTATGGATAATAATATTCTGTTAATTTTAAGTGCTGTAATTTAGTTGTCCGTTTGCAGTTTGTGTTACTGTTCGGTGAATGAAGTGCTACAACTAATCACTGAAAAGACTGCTGTTTATACAGCATATTTTATTCATTGTGTGTATGAAAACATAATAAAATCTTTATTACCATTCTCCACACCCCTCTTAGCCTGGCTAAAATGGATTCTAATACATTCTACCAGTGTGACACACAAAATGAGGTTGCTGACCACTGTGTTAGAGATACATAATTCTCCTACTAAAAATGACAAAATCTTCAGACTTTATAAAAACATTCATGTTTATAAAATCTATGTACTGTATATAAATCTTCAATGTTACCATCAATAATATGTTTACTAATGAAGAGATGTTTACTTTTCTCTTGATAATAATGCAAACAGGTATCTTGTGTGCCATTCTTAACAGGAGGCCTTCTTATCATGCCAACACATGGCCCAGTGTAACTATACTGAACATTTTCAAGGAACATTTTCCCTTGATGTCGCAGGCACACTGCCAGTGGTGCAGTAGCAAGAGACTACTTAGCAACGTTATCTAACTTGTCAGCATTTGTGTCAGTGGGTACTTCTGTGTCAGACTAACCCGCTGCCTCCAGTCAATGGATACAGCCCGTGGGCATTTCAACATATCCTCACTTAACCCTCTGACCCCAGAGTGCTAAGAAATCATAAATCTTTCTTCTGAAGTTGGAGAGCTACAGCAGGTAGAATTATTATTGAACACTTTCATGGTATTATTGTTTCGTATGTTTGTTTAACTGATGACTTTATAAAAAAGGAGCGTATAGTCAAAACAACTGTCAAACTGTCAAAAATAGTAGAAAAATAGAGACTTATAAACAACAACTAGTCAGTTGATGTGTGAATTAATCATTGTGCTCTCCAAAAAACGATATAAGGTGCAGAAATGACTGCAATACTAAGATAAATGGTGGCTTTAAAATTGTAGTATACAGCAAGTCAATCAAAAGCAACACAAATGGTATACAAATAACAACAACTTAATATGTAATTGTATTCTGAAAATGATTGAGTATATATTATGAGGATAATATTGTAATCACCCAATACTCATACAAAATAATTGGATGTCTAACATTCTAAATTAATTTCTAATGTACCATTATAGATGTCTATGATTTTTTCTATATTCTCTACACATTTGTAGCATTTTTACATATAATACATCTAAGCATCTATGATGCATATAAGCATCTTGTTCTACTTTCATTTTTATTATTACAGTTGTCATTTCCTCTTTTGTTTTCAGAACGTCATACCTATAATAATACTAAACAAAATCATTTGCACTTCTGAACAGGGGCTCTGAATGTCTGCATTTACCAGTCCGTTCACTGCTCTGTATCCTCTAAAACAGGCTAAAACACCTCAGAGCCCAGCAGAGTCTGAGGGGAGTGCTCTTCCTCCAATAGCTCTCAGTGTGCTGTCAATTAGCAGTAATTATTCCACCAGGGTAGGCTAATTTATTCATGAATTCTGGTGGAATTAACAGATGTAAAATCAGCTAATTACGACTAGAAAGTCGTAAGGAATCTGAAATGTAATGTAGGATGGTAATTCATGAAGTAAGGGGATGAGCCACAATTAGTGTTTAATGCTGTTTTTCCTATTACTTTTTTGGGGGTTAGATTTCACGTCACTAATACAACCTTGGCTTTGTAAGGGACAGATAATATTAGCACCACAGCAACCATGAAAACTACTTTACAACAAATACAAATGTGATGTTAGAAAATTCAGCCTTGTAACGGGGGGTTAAAGTATGTATCTGCAGTACATACAATATTGGATGTAGTTCATAACCAAACAAACACAAGGACAAGGTAGATCTCAGTTTGAATTGATTCTATGAATTTGATTCAGCAGAGTTATTATGGAGCTAAGTGCTTTCACAATATCAAATATGGTTGGAATCTTTTTATTTTGACCAGCTCATCTTTCAGTTTGAAGTCATGTTCCTTAAATGTTGTAAAATAAAACACAACAGTAATGCCTTTTACCCACTTTAACACATTTGCCATTTAATACTTCACCCCTCTTTTGTCTTGTTTGATTTGAAAACAGTTTGCATATATGAAAACACTAAAATATGAAGGAATTTCATTTTAAAATGGATGTTATTTCCACAAGTATTTCCAAATCCTGTAAAAGACACAGGTTATACTTTAAATACTGCACTCAGCCAATTGAATTACAGCTTCATTGCAGTAATGTATGTGATATAAAAGATCATAACAAATGACAAGCTGAGTGAGGGAATTAACCCACCTCGCTCATTTGACAGTAAACTGATATTCTTTTTAAAAGAGTAAGGGAATTAGACAGTATTGGTTCAAAAGTAGAGTTAAGTCCATTAAAAACAAGCAAAATGGATGGAGTCAGATGATTGCCTTTAAACTTAATGAGGCAGGAAAGGGGAGCTCAGGATTTCTGTTCAGCCTTGCAATAAAAATGGAGGAAGGAGCTGTCAACAGCCAGATTACCTACAACTTGTCGGAAATGGTGAAAAGTACTAAATAAGTGAGAAGGTGTGATGGTTATTAATACTGAAGAATTTAATTATGGAAAAGGCCAGAGAATAAACAGGATGCCACGTCAGTGACATCTTACAGCACTCAGGAGGCATCGGTCTGTTATAAGTCAATATTGTGGCCTTTTCCTTTGCCAGTGGTTCAGACTCTCCTCATACTGCTGATAGACACACACAGTAAAATCAATGGAGGTATGGTGGATACATCATTCCTTTCGGCTGTGCTTCATATAAAAATGCTGCCTTTTATGTTCCGGGAGAGAGGTCTGATATATGGCCAGCTACACCTGCTGTCAGCAGATAGCTCACCACCTTCAGAATTAAACCCGAAAAAACATTCAATTTTGAACAGAGCACATGGCAATAAATGGAGAATCCATCACGTCGTTCATCTTGAGAGTATTGTTACCGAAGTTCTGTAACCAAGAAAAAAAATACAAAATTGATTGTTCCAATTTTCTGTTGCTTTTGTAGGATATTTCTCACTATTTCGGTTGAGAAAGGCCATTAGAACTTAAATGGTAAAACTGTGCTCTGTGGAATAATCATACAACCTTTGTTTTGACTAAATTGAATTGTCACTACAGTATATTGATAAATAAGTTGTGAAAGTGAAATTGCTGAAGTGCATCCAGTTTTCTGAATACACCTTTGTCTTGATTGAATTCCAAGTCAAAAGTTTAAAGAACGTCGTATCTCCTGTTGTTACAAAAAAATATTTCAATGGAAATTCACTTAATCAGCATTTTCTTGTGTTTTTACCAGAATACTTCTATATAGATTATTGCCTCATGACCCTCACTTCAGCTTAATATCTTCTTGCGGGAGCAGTTTTCATTTCTAAGTAAAACGTGCATTATCTGAAAGTGTGCAGTTGACCGGATTGCATCTAAAAGGATTATATCTAGGGATGCTTTTCTAACTAAGCGCCTTCATGCAACAATCCTGATAAGTACTGCAGTCTTTCCACATGACAGATTATTTAGCCCCTATGGGTGTCAAATGTGAATGGGATCGAAGTTCTAAAGCTGCTCTTCAGACAGGTCTAATTCTATTTTCCACACATTTGCTAACATGCTTAATTGAAGAGCAGAAGAAGTCCGATTTTATCAAGGTGTCTACAAGAAAGTGGAGTCTTCACCATATTTTCTGCTTAAAAAATAGCTTTTAAACATGAAAATAGAAATCAAGAAGCAACACAAAGCTGTTTTACAGTCTAGGTCTCAAAACATTCCTTGATTGTAACACAGCACATCATGTTAGCATCTCTAATACTGACTGTTTTCAAGCCAGTCATTTATTAAATAGAGACAACCACCTAAGATTAATGACCTTCCCTGCATTATGACATTAAAATTCTGTTCAGTGTGGTACTCATATTACATGAGCAAGATGTAATACATATACCTTTTTTATTGCAATTATTAATTCTTTATTCCATGCACCATTTGCTGAAGAATTTGTATGAGCTTAAAAGTGGAAAAAAGATCAAGGAATTTCTTGTTAAAATTAGCCTACTCATGCTATAAAACATCTAAGCCTTCTTTGCGGTAAATGTATAGAACTTTAGTTCTTGTCCTCTTTGTGCATTTCATTATTTCTCTGTTTTAATATTTTGGCTTCTTAAAAGGCAGTAGATTATATTTGATGTATTTAGTAACTTAAAGGCTTTAGGGGGTTGCCTTGTTCACAATCACCAGGAATGCAAATCTGACATTGTTAGATATCTTAAGAAAGAGCATGTTCTCAGAATACTGCAGCTTTAGCATTCTGCTCCCTGGGAGCTGTAAAATAATCAGTTCTGGCTTGTTGGATAGTGAAATTGAAGGAAAACAGGTCTGTTTGTCTCTTTCTAACCTCTTCTCTACCATCACCTTATTCTCTTCACTCACATTATGATCAGTGCTGACTCACTGTAAGATGTGTCACAGCATGTTTCGTGGGTATAATAATTCAGAAGTGATACTGGGGCAAAGGTGAATGTTTAGTTAGTCCACATGTCTGTCTCTGCAAACTTTTCCCATGTGATGCATGGGACGAGCTATGATTAATAAGTGTGGTTCAGTTCAGTTGAAAATGAGGAATGCGCAGAAAGAAAAATATAGATTACCAGAATTTGCCACTTTTAACTGAAATATTAGCTGGAGCTAAAAATATTTGGTCCAGGAAGGCATTCTACCTCTTTTCATAATAAACTCTTTAAACATAGGATGTGGGTAGTAAAGTTATAACTTGCCCATTTTAAGAAGTGAATGCATTGTTAGATCTTATACAGTATAGATGTGTGTTTTAAAGATTGTACTGTCCTGTAATCTACTGTAGGGATTTGCAGCAGAATAAAACTGTGCGATTTGTCAGAACTGCTTTTATTCAATGTAGCAAATCATTGCATTTCATCAGTACAGACACATATCCCAGAGTTTCACAACAAAGAAATTCGGGCAACAGATCGTGAGTGACCCGACCCCATTAAATATTGCTGTGTAGTGAGCTCAGAAACATACTGACTTCAAATTACAAAGCTTTGATAATGCAAATTTCACTGTTGTGCTTCAAAGACAGCATTTGAGCTAAAAATAAAAATTTGCTTCCTAATCCCCAAAGAGAAAGGGACTTCAGTGAGAAAACATTAACATTCCTTTGAAGGCTTAGAATGCTAATCCGGTCTCTCTCAGAGATAACATGGAAGGAGTTTGCCACCTAGTGATGCTGTGGACTGTTTATTTGGATATGATAAAACCTGGTATACTATATAGCAAGTTGAGGACAGGTGATGTGATGCTGACGACATTGTTGTGTAAAATTGAAGCCTTTCAGCTAAGCCAAGATTTAGTTTATCTTACTTTCTGTTGTTTACTAGTATGGTTTAACAGTTCTGCCTTTTGATTTCTTTTTTTTAAAGCCTGAAGATAGCAAAGAATATCTTACATTCTGAACTTGAGGAGTCTGTCGAAACACCCAGTAGGCAATCTTGGTTATTGACCTGAATTGAGATGACAGTGTTGCTCATATTAAATTGCCTTCTCAGTTGGCTTGGCATGCTGAGATCCATATCTATTAATGACGGAGTGTCCAGAAGCCCTGCCAGGAAAGCAATTTGTTCCTCGGTGGGGCGTCAAAGCAGCAGCTGGTCGAACGAGCCATCAGAGGTGATGCCACAGGGCAAGCCACGTTTCTCCACTTTAATGGAAAATCTCACTGAACCATTTCCCCCCATCACCAGCCCCTGTATCCACAGCACATTTACAACAAGATGCATACATCCGTCTGTCACAACTCCCCACACCAGAGCTGTCATGTTCTTCAAACCATGGAAAAACCCCTCCCCTGGTCATTATGGATCCATGGACAAAAGGTGGACAGTGTGTTTCAGACAACTGTATTTCCTGCTAAATCTGTATCTAATAGGCACTCACACCTTTTTGTAACCTGTCTTATATTAATTGTAGGTGGGAGCTACTGTAGGTGGAGATAAGATGGCAGTTCCTTTGAGAACCAAATTTCCCAGAAGGACCTGTCATCCTCAGTAACCTGACCAATTGGTAGAAGACAGTTGGTCAAGTGACAATTAAAAACCAACAAGGAGCCATTTGCCTCTACTCCCAAAACCACATCCTTTACCAGTGTCCTTCACCACAGGAGATACATCTGATGACTGTGTGCCATAGCTATCATCTTTTAATAGGTGTATCTCATGAAATCAGGTAAACAATTACATCCATAAAGTGTATCTGCCACTGTAATACCCACTGCCTTCTTACATAATATTGGAAATATTAAATACCTAATATTACATGATAGTGTATTGTTCTCTACTCCTTACATTTTTATTACAAATAGTGCATGAATACCACCTAAAAAATTAAGCAAAAGATAACAGAGAAACAGGGAATAATGAAGGAAGGAGATACTGAAGACTTCTTAAAAAAGTGTCTGCTTCTGGGAAATCAAATGGAATAGTTTGTTAGAGCACATGTTTTAAACTTTTATAGTCACCAACCCTATCTGACTAATAATTATACTGCACTTTCAAGTGCATTTTCAATAAAAATTATATGAAGCTTGCTCTCATTTATAGATATTTTTTCAGTTCTCTTGGCTAAGAACTGAGCTACAAAATGGGAGTTTTTTAGCAAACGTTTTAAATGAGGCTCAAAATGGAATTCCTTTCAATCACAAGCAGCAAAAGCACACAAAAATATTGGAAAATAAAAAGTATACAATTTAAATCAAGGGCTGTGTTATTAAAATTATACAATACAAAAGCAAGACCTCTTTCAGTAAAACCTGAAGTAATGAAGCACATATTCTAAATAAGTAAAAATGAAGAGAGGTGCATTTAAGCCTAACAACAAGAAGCACTTCTCTATAAAAAAAGGTTGTGGAAGTCTGGAACAAGCTATTGTGCCATGTTATTAAACCTGATTTTCTTCAAGGAAAGGTTCGGTAAGATTTACAAATCTCTTTACTGCTCTACATGACCTCTTCTCTTTCACAACATATATTGATATGCTCTTATGATAATTTACTAAACAAAAGATACATCAGTACAGCAGACATCCATATTAATATGATGTTCAGCTCATAATAACTGTGGCTTTCATTATTTTTCATTGAGACAAAAAAGCAGAAACATTTCTGTGAAGCAAAAGAAAACAACATTTAGAATCATCCTAACTTCAGGTTATAAAATCGGGTCACATAAAAAAAAACATTTGATTTCAGGTATACTGTGTTCAAAATGCATTTTCTAATTTCTGATACAGTGTCAAGAAAACACTACTAGTATTACAAAGATGAAACACACTGCAACCTTGCTTATGTTCGATAAGTTACTTTTTGCTGATTTATATACTTGAGTGACTCTCATCTTTATTTGCAGCTTGGTTGGTTAAATTTGCCATACTGCAAAAAGTGTCAAGCTGCCTTAGAATCAGCAATTTGCTGTAACTAGGCTGCACAATTATTAGAAAAATAACATATTTGAAACATACAGATGTGATTTAATAATTGGGATGTGCAATTGAATAATCTAATTTGCCATAATATTTACAATTCTTTCAGGGTGTTTACTGGGAATGAAATCCATATAGCTGTGCAGTAGCTTTTTTGATTGTATCAATTAGAAAACAATCAGCAGGTCTTTTACTTAACTTGAAGAACGTCAGCTTCCCTGACTTAGAGTCATTGTTTTTAGATTGTATTACAGGAGCTATTAAAAGATAAATGTATAATACAGGCTGGCCTATACCTTCTCAAAGCATACAATTGACTCATGAATTACATGAGTGCTTCCTATTACACTTCTACAGCATGGAAAATGGAGTGTCAAAGACACAGTCCTGAATCTCTAGCACTTCCATCACTGTAAAATGGAATTAAGATCCTGGTGCCAGAAAAAAAAAGAAGATTGGGTATTCATCCAAGAGTTACAAAAGAAGTAGATCGAGCTAGAGAAGTAAGAAAACAACATGTATTTTATACAGTGCCATTCATGTATAAAATTTATGTAAACACATTTCAAAGAGCTTTACATAAAAATAGAAACAAAAAGAAACATAAAATGAGAATACTGTATATAAGGCACGTCTTTTTAAAAGGGGGGGTTTAAATGTTCGATACAAAAGGTAGAGAGGGCATCACAAAACCAGCATCACAAGGGTACTGTATATCAATATCAGTAAAATTCAGGACTGAATAAGAAGAGAGCTTTGTTAAAGGATGTTTCGGGTAATAAGCAATTCCTCAACTCAGTAGAAAGAAAAGTACCCTGTAGTATGATACGGTTTCATGCAATTTCTTCAATGTGAATCTGTTAATCTTCAAAATTATTTTACAGAAATTGTAGAACCACTGAATCCTAAAATGTCTAATGTTGTTAAATGAAAAGTTAGGGCATATATGCTAAAGCTGAGGTTTACTGACTAAATATTACAGCAACAAATGAGGTTTTTTTGTCAGGGAGGACCACATTTATCAAACTGATAAGATAAATGAAACCTTCTTACTGCCAATGACTGGCTATGAGCTGCCACCTTGACCTGAAAGAAAAGCGAGGATGGCAATATTTTCTTGCAAGGAACCTCAGGCTAATTCACACCTGAGCAGTCTCCAGAGATCCGCGCAGACAGGCACAGAAAAATTGCAAAGGCAAAATAATTGCCTGCACAGATTTTGTCAATGGAATCCTCCTCTGCTATTTTCTTGCTTGTAAAGAAAAAACATTTTAGACAACAGTGAAGTTAAACACACCTCTTTAAAGGCCTGTGACAGAATGAAAGTCCATTTCTGGCTCACCTGGGAGAGAGCAATCTGTTCACTGCTCAATGGCTTCAATGCCTGCATCAGAATACTCTCACTTCCTGAGTGAGGCAAATAAACAAGTAAAGGGTAGAAGACAAGATAATCCCCTACATGTAGTGGAATGTGTGAAATCTGTTTGAAAGATGTCCTAGTTTACCACTTCAGGGTTCAGTTTTTATGTTATTTTGATTCTTGGCTATCTCCTGCAATAGTCTGACCACTTGAGATTTTTGGGAAAATGATTTGTGTTTTCAGTACTAATGTTGAAAGTGAGAATTTGCTGAAGCAAGATCACTGAAACAATATCAGCCTTCTGAATGAATTTTACACCAGGCTGTGTGGGATGCAGACAGATGTTTGAGTCTTTGGTGCTTGGTATTCTATTGTGGACGATCTCCAGTATTTATCCAAGCTACCCTGTGTTTTTTTTTTTTATCGGGGGCTATCTAGAATGTATATGATGACTGTACTAATTGCTGTTCTGCGTTGAGGTTTTTTTTGCCCATAGTCTTCAGGATTAGCTTCAGGCCTCACCCAATGTATACTGTATGTGCCAGGACTGCAAACATGAAGAAGAACCTCAGCAGTTTCTTTCTCTTTGTCACCTGCCTAACCATTTCATGCCTGATCTGCAGACTGTCTCAGCTCTGTGGCAGCCAGCTGTCCATTTTTAGGCCACCTGTCATCCGTATGACATCTTTCAGACCCATGAGACTTCAGGCCTTTTCACTGTGGACCTGCTTAGCCTCGGCTGCCTTTAATTTTCATTTCCCAAGGTATTTGAAACTTGAATTTTCTCCCTCCTGCCTTTTGCGAGATTTCTTTCATTTAAAACGTGATTTTTAGGTTCTTTGTCATCTCTGCCTTATTGATCATGCTTCCCAGGTCACCTTTCATTTCTCGGTCCCCGCTGCTGCTCCTCAGCCTGCGTGCTGCTTCCCTTTGTGCTGGTCTTCTTGTCTTGCTCACGACTTTTGTCCCCTGATTGGTGGGCGGGCCCGCGGCAGAATGGAGGGAGCTGTTTCATTTCTTGCAATTCACTTAGCCACAAAAAGAAACGTACGGGATGCTCCGCAGGAGGAACAAAACCAGTTTTCTCCAGCTGGTTTTTAACAACCAGGGCGGAAAAAAATAATACATATAATTGTCATTTTATTTCACTTGGAGCCTTCTCTTGGAAAATACAGTCTGCAACAGTGCTCGCGCCACTGATATCTTCATAATCAAAGACAGTGGAAATTATTATAGATTTTTTCTTGCAGTTTACGCAACTGCAGTTTTTGCTTTTTTTTCTGATTTGAAGACAGCCTTTAAAGACCTCCAGCAGGGCTGTATTGTGTGGTGGAAGTGGGATGTACACTTGTACAGTCTGGAAGGTCATGTTGATGTGGTTTAACTCTCTAGTGTCCAGAGTCAGTGTTCCATTTGAGGCCCACAGAAAGACATGAGGCAAAATGTTGGCAAATGGCAAAAGTACTGCAGAATGTTCTCCAGAGCTGATGGATTGTAGCGATGGATATCTGTCCTTGTCCTCTGCTAACTCTCTGTCTACTAGTTTTGGCTCCAACAAGATTTATTAATCAAAAACTAATTTATTTGAACGTTCTATTTGAGGTATTTTTTTTAATATGCTTTCAGCTCTTAAAAAGCTGAGTGAGATTTATAATTGGTATAAAGCCTGTGTTCATTAATGAGAACCGTCCTCATTCAGGTGTGCGAGCTGACGTAGAACCAGTTGGAACAAGAACAAGGAACAAGGAAATGACTGACTCAGTCGGGGTTGCCTAATACTGCATCATTCCCTTCTGCGTCCATTGATTAGCAGTTGATCACCTATAATGGACTGTTAAGCCAGAAATAAGGGAGCAAATTTTTCATCAACAAATTGTTGCATCAGCGGTTGTTGGAAATGGTGCACTTTTACTAGGGTATTTCTGAAACCAATGGCTGAGTGCAGAACAAAGTCAAACTCATTGAGCTGTCTAAACCTAGTACACAGAGTATCCCAGGACTGAGAACCACTGGGTTATACATCTAGCGAACTGCCTTATCAGTATGAATATTATTAATGCTAGAGGTTATGACATTACTCAATCAGTGAGATTCTGTATTACAGCCTGATATCTAGTATAATGGCTGCATTGGAGTCAGGCAAAAAGTCCATGTTTTACTGTGCCAACAGAACATTCTGCACTTTGGGACACTCAGTATGGAGTGTGATGGTACAGTACCATAGACCCAGAACTACTTCTGCTGGAATAGAAAGAATAGATACAGCCTCATCCCTGGCCATTACAGCATCCTTATATGAACATCAACAAATTAATCTGGAAAGGGTCAATTCAAGAACTTTCTAAAGGTCAACGTACTCAGTATAAATTACTTTTACTGGTACATGCTAGTCTGTATATGACTACAGCACTGGTAGTAAGAAAAAACTTCAAGTCATATTTTTGAAAGGATATTTCTAGTTCCGGTTAAATACGCCATCTGTACTGGCACTGCAATATTATAGTCTGTAAAGATGACGAATAATTGGCTATGTTATGAGTTTCAGCTGAAAGGAACTGGCAGAAATCCCTTTAATGTTCTAAAGTAACAAGATATGTCTATAAACAGAAGTATCTAACATATATTGGTCATGATGAGTGTGCTTTCTGGATACATCTGCCAAAATGACACAATAACAGGAAGCATTTTTCATTATATTTTTCATATGTCTACATAAAGTGGTCTCTTAACCAATAAGGTGAATAAGAAGAATGACATTCAAGTACAGATGAAACTGTTGGCAGTTTCCCTGGGTACCACTCAAAGGACAGATGCACTTAGTTTGTTTGGCTTGTCTGATAAGATATTTTAAAAAATGCTCAAAAAAGCAGAACGGGTATTCTTGTCAGTTTTCAGCAAGCTTTCTTCTTGGCAAGAATGGTTTGCCTTAATTGAATGCAACAGCAAGTATGGCTGGTGAAATGCAGCAGGAAGCACAGAGCAGTGCATTTAGGATAAAATAATGAAGTGTTAAAAAGCTTTTCCAATGGGTGTCCTTTTTCATTGGTTTTTATTCAGCTTCTGACATTGATTGTAACTGTTTAATATCTCTAGTGCTTCTTAAATCTTTGCCCAGGGGAGCATTTACATTTTAGGAACATACATTGACAAATTCTATTTATTTCAGCCCACTGACAGTATATTAAGAAAACACAGTGGTGTAAAGACAAACACACTCTGTATTTTACCATGGAAGGTGAATTTAAGGACCTGGGAAGTACAGCATATGGGTCATATCATTCTCTCAATATAAATATTAGAACAATATGAATAACCTGCTTTTATACCTTAAATGAGTGACGGGACTTAAATATAGTGGAACAGATGTTATAACAGATTTGTCTGTACTGTACTTCTGTAGTTTGTCAGAATGACTGTCTTGTCCGTGCACAGACACCTGTCTGGTTTTCATTGCCCGTGTCCCTCCAGGAGTGACTCAAAATGCTGGAATTTATGATTACACTTGATTTTTGATATTTTATAGCACATAGAAAACTCACTGACCTTTTCTGTTTACTGCCCTAGTAATGCCACTGGTGTTGTTTAATGAAAAAGGGTTTCCCTCTTCAAACAGTGGTGGGTGACTGCAGTAGTTATCAGAGAGCAAGTTCTCTTGTGAGTACAGAGTGATGGTAACAAGAACAGCCTTTTTAATTGAGTATTCTGGCAGTGGACATTTTTAATTCAGCTGGCTCACTGAATAGAACATATTAGCTTGTCTTATAAAGCCCCTGTACTCTTTCAATAGCTATTGCCATATCTGTGATACCACAGAAATGAAAATCATTTTTGATGATCAAACACGGTGACTCAATTTATCTGGAACCTATTTGTTCAGCTACAAGTCCTAGTAAAGTTTTTTTTTGTAAAAATAGCTTTCTTCCTTGGATCAATACAAGCAATTGTATTCTGGATAGATGTACAATTGGAAATTGCCCTAACTGCAAGAGTGTTTGCTTGTCTTGACAAGAAATGTCTTTCTACCTAAAACTTCAGAAAAGCCTGTATTAAAAGTCTTATTAAGGATGATGAAGTTTACAGAAACACTTGTATTAAGGAAACTACTTTTTGCAAAAACAAAATAGCCAATAAAGTAAACGTTGGAGACTGTTTAACTTTTTTAGATAAAAATTCTAAGAGCCATATTCTAAAAAGCATGTGCTTGCCAGCACTCTACTGTGCTGTAAATTTGGTCAGTGTAATTAAGCAATGTTTTGGGGTCAAAATTACAACTTAACAATATTAACCTTAACAATGAACCAGTGAGAGGTGTCTGCACTAACAGACCCACCAAATCCAAAAAAATGAGTTCACACCTCTCTTTCTCTGTATCCTTTCCGCCCTTTCT
Organism: Lepisosteus platostomus; assembly: GCF_059453375.1. NCBI lineage: Eukaryota > Metazoa > Chordata > Actinopteri > Semionotiformes > Lepisosteidae > Lepisosteus > Lepisosteus platostomus. The sequence continues at coordinate 19,526,756 of NC_142627.1, read as the reverse complement.
TCATCTGCTTTGGTCTTCTTATCCTTTATGAATTTGTACATTTGATCCTGAGTAGCTGCATAAGCAGTGCACTTTATGAAAACAATTATTCAAAAGCCAACATTTGAATCAATATTTTTTCCATGCGTCCTTGTAAGCTACTGATATTAACCTGTCTGGGAGTTCAAGTAGTTCTAGCTTATCGACCCTTTGTAACAGCTTTGTTTTCATGCTACGTTCTGCTTAACCAATTAAACTAAAATGCACTGACTCAAGCAGTTTGTATGACTAATGGATTATTCCATTGTAGAAAGAAAGAGACTGCAAGATACTATAATAAAATAAAAAAATAGAGGCAGGGAATGGGATTGGTTTCAGGGGATTAGTAAATTAGCTTGTGTGGTGATGTTAAGAGAAAGGGCTGTAAATAATTTCACAGTAAAACATATCCTTAAGGGAACAAGGCTTTGCTGAAATAAGACATTCATTTTCTTGTGTATATTGGCATCTGGATAAAGCTGTAATGATAGGCTTATAAAGTGTTCCTGTCCTACAGTTCTAAAGTCATTTCGACATTCAGTTAAGGTGATAGATTTTTTTCCCTCTCCTTGAACTCAGCTGTTGTCTGATGTAGATGTTGTCTTTCAAATAGGTTTGTGTGGTACATAGGTACTTTTCTTTAATTCTTTTATCAGACAATTTACAGAGAGAGCTGCAAATTTCATGACAATATTTAATAGGATGCAGAGGGATATATTATGCACCATCTGGGGATTGCTAAAATTGCTTGCTAACATCTGTAAGTGGAGGGTTTTTAGGCAGGTTTAGTGTTTGCATGTAATAAAAAATAAATATGACCTTGTTTAGGTCAAGTGGCCAAGATAAAAAATAAATGCAACTCCATTAAAGATAGCTCTAACATTTTGTTACAGAAGATTAAATAATGGTGTGTTGTTCTTGTAAACCTGTTCCCATGTGTGAGAAGTGGCCTAGTCCTTGCCCTAGTCCTGTGCAAGTGTGTCAAAACTGTGCAGTCAGCTCCGTCACATTGTTTCATCACTTATCTTCTATGAAACTGGGGTGATTCAAGTAGATCATTGCCATTTTCTGGACCAGAGGTCATCTGTGGGATTGATCCTGTAGAGTAATGATGGTATTTCTCACTCAGGAAACCAAGAGTATAAGAGTAGGTCACTGTTCTCTCAATTTGAAATGCAGTCATTACAGAAGCTTTAACAAGTGTACCTAAGTATTCGGGGATCTTATGCAGCTGTTCTGTGGCATTGAAATGAGATCATTCTCAATACCATGCAACAAAGATTTTACAGAGCTAAGCCAGTGAAGATCGAGAGTTGGCTCCTTTATGTTCTCTGGGTATGATTAATCATATTCGTAATGCATTCGTATAGCTCTTTTCATCCGTGGGACAATGTTTTACGTATGTAGAAAGTGGCCCACTTCATCCACCACTGAAGTATGGGTCCAGCGGGGTGAAGCTCTGTAGCTAGTCTGAGCAGCATTCTCATTGCACAGTAGATCAGGTGGAGAAGTGAGAAATTACTTCACAAATTAAGCTAAGGTGGAAACATTGGAAGGTACGGTATATGTCTTTAATGACCACAAGTAGTTAGGGCTTCAGTTTAACATCTCATTTAAAGGGCAGCCCCTCCTACAGCACAGTGTCCCCGGTCTCAATACTGGGTAATTGGTTTTGGGAATTCTGGTCATGAGGGAAGAGCTCCACCTACTGGTCCACTAGTACCACTTACAGCAGCAGCCTGGTTTTCCTTAGAGTACAATCCCAATACTGACTAGGCCCAGCCTTTCTTAATTTCGTATGCTTAAGCTTTTTTCCTGAATATACAAGTATGGGGCACAAGTTAGTCTGAACGGAAGAACCCAGGCCTCATAGACAAGGGGTCACTACCCCCATTCTTGGAGATACCCAATCATAAGCCTCATGTCCAATCTTTTAGTCACCCTAAATCACCTGTTTCAAAAGGCTGGGAACACTTTGTAAGTTATTGATTAATTAAGCCCATCAGGTTAAGCAAACTCCTTGTGCTTTTAGTACCTTAGGGATAGACGGTCTGTTCTAGAAGATTGCTGAATGACTTAATGGCTAATGACTTAATTACCTGCACAACTACCACAGTTGAATTGCTCCTCATTTGGATGATTTAATACCTTCTGGCCTGGGGCACCGGAACAGCAAGATTGGAAATACCACTCCTAGACTGTTCTTACAAGGCAAAATTAAGGTATTGCCTGTGGCACTCTTGGACAGTAATGTGAAAGTAGACATCTTTCTGGCAGGCGAAGAGGAATGAGACATCAGTCCCCTCCCTTTGAATCAGACCTTGATAGAGGGCCATGATCAAGTAGATATTTGCGCCCATGAAAAGTCCAAGGCAGATTGCAGATGGATAAGAAGAAGATGAATTATAGCAGATGAGCCACTAGCATGTTGGTGTCCTAAGCCCTATTGTGGGCTCAGAGATGGATCTAGCTGGATTTGATGATTCATAGAAACTCACCTTCTAGATGCATTTCTAGAATTCAGGATGAATGTCACAAGAAGTAGTGCTGTCCACTTCTGTCCAGAGCACTCAGGGCCTAGGCAATATTCACAGTGATCATAGAGGTTGGCCTGAGAACTGTAAGTTACAATGGGGTGTTGTGTGCACTCCCGTTGATCTTAGCAACATGTTCCTAATGGTTCCAAGTGTCAGTTGCTAAGTTCAATTGCTTTAAGGTGCAAAGCTGTTTGAAGAATAAAATTAACATATGCAGTAGAACTGTGTATGACTTTAATACCTGATGTATGCAGGTTAAAAGCAGTGATTACAATTGTGATATTTAAAAATACATTTTTGGAAATATTATGTGACATTTTGGACTGAGTGCACATTATTTGACCAAAGCTCTCACTAAGCTGCAGTAATGGCAACATCCTTATTATATAACCTTCAGAACTGTTACACAACGTAAATTTGAATCATAGACTTTGAGAGATGTCTTTGCTGCCACTTGAGTGGCTGGAAACTGTCAGTCATTCTTGCTGTAATCACAGCAGTTTTCTTTTTAAATAGTAATAATAATTCTTGCTATAATACTTTTTGTTTTTGAAGAAGACTTATGCTCTACTTAATAATGAAATAATCTGATAATTAAGCAATAATTGACTGTGACAATTCATCAGTTTGCAAACCCTGTCAGTCACCATATGCTCTTTAATTAGTCACCTGCCATGATGCCATCAAGTGACTTCCCAAGGTAAGAACAGCTGGTCTCACTGAAAGGACCAGTGTAGATCAAGTTTGCATTGCTTGCATTTCTACAGCACTTTAAATCCCAAGGGATCCCAAAGTATTTTACATATAGGAGACCCCCTTTATCCAGTAAAGCAGAGCTCCACCTGGGTATCGTCTGAGTATTGCCAGTTTGTGCCAGCATCCCCACTACACAGCAGTTCAGGTAGAGAAGTACAGCACAGAACCAGTTCCACTTGGAACACTGGTTACAAAACTAACAACCTCTGTGTGGTATACTGGAGAGTAACAGTTTAGGTGTTGCAAATACTTTTTAATGTTTTCTTTATTGCCTGCAGCCTTGTAAGTTTTAATAGTGTTTGATTGCATGTTAATCTTAAAGGTCATATTTTTCTTCTAGATAAAAGCATCGATGCAAATTTAATGCATAATTTAGTGTTGATAGTCCTGAATTTAAAAGGTGTCTTGTGCAGTCCCTAAAGTAAAGGGTTAAACCATTCAATAATTTTAGTTTGACATCCAAGACAGTATTTATTTAAGGCTTTCAAAATGCTTGTCAACTCATCTCCAAGCTAGAGTTCATTTCTGTGTGTCTGTCTTCCATCTCCAGTTTGTTTTCTGCCGCGACTGTAAGGAAGCATACCATGATGGGGACTGCAGGGTCTCTCTGCTGAGAGAAAGAGACTCTACACTGCAGGTAGGACAGCCTTTTGTATTTTTCTATCTCCAACGTCTGTCAGTCAGACCCCTCCCCCCAAAGCCGTTTTATTACAGTCTCGGTCTCAGAGTAAAACACTGCTCTACTGCTCCCTGAACCTCCCCCACTGGCTGCCTCTTCCACGTGGAGGCTGACTATGAAGGACAGTGGGAGCACTGCTGGCAGAGTGGGTGAATCATCATCTTACACCTGCTAACGTTCTACAGGGACCTGACATCTGGACCGAGCAAACACCAATTTAGCTTGATTCTGTAATTCCTTTTTTATTATGTTATTCTACAGCACATGAGTATTGTATGTTTATCTGGGTACTCGTTTTTACCTTGAATTTAACATTTCTTATTTTCATGGGAAATTAAATTTTTTGTAATGCAAAACAAGACAAAAAATCTTTGTCTCCTGTTAACAATAAAAAGTCCTCATGTATACTTTGTCTGGCTAGGCCACATAATCATGAGTTTTGTAAGAATCCTATAACATACTGTGCACCTCTGAGACATTTTCAGTAGTTTCGGAGAGTGGGAATTAGGACTTGTAGGTATTCCCCTGGAAATAGAGGCCTAGAGCTATAAATGGGTTATCATGCCTTGTGGTTCATTGCTGAAGAGCAAACACTCCAGACTTGTGTATTATATAGTAAAAGCTGTTTTGGAATGTGATTCAGTAAAAGTGTGAAGTGTCTTTGACTGTATTTAGTATCCTGTGAGAGCTCCTCAGACCTCCTGAAAGGAAAACTGATATTAAAGGCCTCTAACCTTTCCTGGCCTTTTGGAGCTTCTCAACAGACTGACATATTAAGTGTTCTTTATTGCTCAATACAGTGTTGTTTGTGTAATGTGAATTACAACTCTGATGCCACTCTGTTGCCCAGTGTCCCTGGGCTGTGCAGTGCCCATATTTCACAGGCACATATTGCCTGTGGAAAAAAAGCCAAGAAATTGCAAACACTGTTTCTTGTTGTTTGGCACATACTTCAAGAGACGGCGAGGGATTTTAAATTAGCAGAGCTGGGTATGAACTCAGCTAGTGTCTCCTTGTTATGAAAATATACTGAACTGTTGGAAGGCAGTGTTGAAACCTGAGATTATTAGCTGTTTGAATTGTTTTTGTGATTATGACTTTTATTACTATATATTACTATCTTACTTTAAATTTTAGTTGTGGTTTCGTAGGATTTCCTACAAATTACAGGTGTACTAAAGCTTAATATCCCCCAACTCTTAATTCATACTCCAGCTTTTCTTTTTAACTTAAAACATGGTTGTATTGAAGTAAGAATAGAAACGATAGAGTACCTGCAGTGTTTCAATACCTCCTTATACACTCCTTATATCCAACACATTTAAGTCTGATTCTGTGATTTTAATAATGGATCCCCTTTGCAGCAGGGCTAAAATGTCAACCCTGATCAGATCTTAACATGAGTGTCCTTAAAAGGATGACATTTAAAAATAACCTTTTGTGAAAACTTAATACACAATTATGAATAAATTAGGAATAGGAAAGTAATACTTGTCACATGTTACACTTTCAAGAGTCAAGACTGCAGTTGCGAAATATACCACAGGATGGCACTTTGTACACAATTTTGTCTTGATGAAAAGCAGTACAGGAGAAAAACAACATAACATTAATCTAAGGTTTATGATGATATGGAAGAATTATTGTAAACCGTGCCAATTCACAGCTTAAAGGTCCTGGGTTCGAGATCAGAGAGGGGCCTGTTTTGTGTGCAGCTTGCTTGTTCATTTCCATTTCCTTGTGCTTTTTTGTCTGGGAAGCCGCTTATCTTTGGGACATGTTGATAGCTGATTGGTTCAGCGACAAGCAGGAGCAGGTCACTTGCTCTGTCAATCAGCTCTGTCTGGAATGCAGATCCCACTACAGCTGAGAAGAAGTACACCCCAGATTTCATATTTGATGAGTAGGCAAAGACTTCATTTTTAGGCACAAAGTATTACAGAGCACAGACCCAGGAGAGAGCCACAGACCTGTTTCTTCTCCGGCTCCACACAGAGATTCTCTGGCTGTCCGCAGGGTTACATCATTGATGAGGAGGCTGCACGGCAGGCCAGGTGGGAACAGGCATCACAGGAAACCATCGAGAAGACCACCAAGCCCTGCCCCAAGTGTCAGGTACCTGTGGAGAAGAATGGTACGTGTTCTCACCCGACATCATCAACTCTAGGAACTTCTCAGTAATTTCCCTGTATTTCAGGAATGTAAGTGCTAAAATAATGATGAAAGATTAATTTTGTTTAATACTTTATATGAATAGTGTCCAGACTTTTCCAAATGTGGCTAAAGTCACCGACTTTTTAAATAAACAAGAAAACTTTTAATTAATGACTAAATAAAGGTTATTTTCACAAAATGATTCAAAGCAGGTGGTGCAGTGACTGTGGTTAGGACTGCTGTCTCTCAGGGTCGTTGCCCTGGTTTCAGCTTCTGGGGAGCTGTCTGTATGGGGTTTGGATGTTTGTACGAACTCCCCATGTTCATGGGGGTTTCCTCCCACAGTCCAAAGACGTGCTGGGAGGTTAATTGGCTTCTGGGAAAACTGGCCCTGGTGTGAGTGTGAGTGTGTGCATCAGGGTCTGAACTGTGTTGGCCTGGCATTCTGTCCAGGTTGTACCCTGCCTTTCACCACTGCTTGCTGGGATGGACCCTGGCTCCCCCTGTGACCTTGTATTGGATAAAACGGTTGGAAAATGGATGGATAATTCAAGCTGAAGCAACACGGAGGTGTGAATAACGATTGCTGTTATCGTTAACATCTGTTATCGTTATCGATTGGAAGAATAAAAGCTCTGAGAACAGGCAGCACTTTTTTTGCTAAGCCAGTAATAATATAGCTAATCACTGGGTCCTGTGTGTGTGTGTTGCTGTCCTGCAGGAGGCTGTATGCACATGGCGTGTCCAAGGCCGGTGTGCAGGTTCGAGTGGTGCTGGCTGTGTGGGGTGGAGTGGAACAGAGACTGCATGGGCAACCACTGGTTTGGCTGAACACACACCGTCCACGCCTCAGGAATATCTGCAGGAGTGGTGCAGCCCCTCCAAACTCTGAAGTACACTGTTCACATACAGTAGTTTGCAATATGATTGTATGATTGTAGATTTGCAATTGCAATCTCCATTTATTGAAAATGTACTTAATGTAAAATGAAATCTAATTAAGTTAATTGGCCTATTTGAATGGTTGTTGGTTTTTTAATGAAAACTGTAGTGGGTTTGAATACAAAAACACTGGCAAATTCAAGTTGCCATAGATAACATCAATACACACCACAGGGTACAATATCAGGTATTATCAACATGATTTTACACCCCAACGTTGAGCTTTGATGCACACTGATATGTTACTATGCTTCAATGTTTGCTGTCATCTCCATAGTAAAATGTTTCCCTAGGTGTTGTTTGTATGTACCAGGGTTCACTATGACACAGTGCATGGTTTTTGTGATAGGGTTGTTAGAATGTTAGATATGTTTTCCAGCATTCTAACATTAGTTTTATAATGTTACAGTACCATAGACCCATTAACTTTATTATTGTACCGTATTTATTTTATGAGGGTTATTTACTAGAAAGGGTAACTTTTCAATGCTTTGGTAAGTTAATTTAAAAAATAAGTCTTTTACTATTACAAATTACTTTAGTAAGGTATTTCTTTTTAAATGAATAACTTGTGGGTTATTGCTTTTAAGATGTATTGGGTCACATAGTAAACGTATACCCAGTATATACTGTAGATCAAAGGATTTTTAAAACATCTTATGAGTTTCAAAAAGCAATTCCTTACACAAGTATCTTCTAATTGTAATGGATTACTTTTTTAAAAGGACGCCACATTGATTATTTCTCAGGTCAGATTTGCATAACATTTTCATCAACATCACCTTACTTTTTTCAGTGCAAATGTCTAATATATTTGTGTAATTATAGCTATAAAAAATAAACTTTTAAAAAAATGGACAGGAGTGTTTCTTAATTGTTTTGACCTTTGGTATTTGAAACAGTGTCAGGTTTATGGCTGGGTGGTTTGATCTGCTGAGCCCCTTGTGGGCCAGTAAAGGGAGGATGATCGTGACCTGATTTACTCAGCTCACCTTCTCCTCCTATTCCCTTGTATGGTATGGTCATTACAATGTGTTGCTGGCAAATGTTAATCAGGGCCAAATAATCTGCCTTTTTATTCAATTATTGTTGTCTAAATCTTTTATACTTTTTTTTGCCATAACCAAATTTTAAACTTAAGATGAAGGCCACTAAATCAAATATACTGTATATCCTGTAGATATCTCCGACTGGAAGAATTCTTATTAATTTGTCAGTGAAGTCACAATATGGATGTTCATGTGGTGCTTCTGTTTGCTTCATCGGACACTTCATTCCTCAAATCAAGAGAAACCCATAGTTAAACATTAAGAGGTAACATTGCAAGACTGACTCCTTTTATTACTTGTTGCTCAGGGAAGGGGAGATGAATATCAGCTCCAGGCAACCATTCTAATTGCACACTGCACTTATCTACACTATCCCACCTCAACTCGTTCAGTGTGCTTTTGTATGCTGTATATGAGGTGGGGATGAAATATATTTGGACAAACTTCTTTCACGTTTTAGTCCTAGGGTAAGCTATTTGATTCATTTACAGAGCAGCAGGAGCATTTCCAGATTCAGGCTAGTTTTTTTTCTTTTGGCTCGGTATTTACTAAGTGTAACAGCCGGCTATTGCGAAGGGATTTGTGCAGAAACATGGTGAAGCCTAATCAAGTGCATCCCACAGCCTTCGATATGAGTGAAGTGGGTCCCAGCCAGGTGAGAGAAAGCTGTTTACTTGTTTCGGAACTGCAGCCATGACTGGCAACAGAGTGGCAAATACTGTTCGAATGTTTCTGGTGAGAGTAGGGTTTTCCAAATGATTTTAGTGGTTTGAAAGAAAGAGAACAAATAACAAATGCTGTATGTGCAGTATTTTGTATTTATGTAATGCCTGATCGTTTCATTAGCTTCTATGTTCAATTATTAAACACTTTCAATGCACATAAACCCAAAAGACCTTGAATTTAATAACAGTCCCTTTCACACTTTATCCCAAATTACAGCTCAAGCTTCTATTTTATAGCAATAGTGAAGGGGGCTTTGTCTTCTCTGCCTCAGTTCTGTATGTACCATTACTGTATGTGTTGGTGAACCTTTTGCAAAATGACAGATTTACAGGCCACGTTGCAGGCTGATTTCTGAAGGTACCTGGAGGATAGTAAAGCAGAAGTGGAGGAGCCGTTCCTCCTGAATCCAGGATGGACTAGAATGTATTCTGTTAAACCCATTTTGAAACAAATGTCTTCAGTCACGTAGAATCTGACTATGAGCCTGTTATGCTTCTCTTAAATGAAGCAATGAAAAGGCAGTGTTGGATTCCTCTTTAAAGGCAGAGGGGCAGTCGATGGGCCCCCAGGTGTCCATGTCTTCAGTGGCCAGTACTCTAAGGGCTGCAAAGAAGTGGACATCATGTGACTGCAGCCGTAAGAACAGATCCAGCCTTCTCTGTGTCCGGAAACCTCTAACAGGTAATTAAGATCTGAACTGAAGCTTAAATGAAAATTCTGGAAACTAAGATTTCTGTATTAGGGGATATATATAAAATCAGTTATCTTAATCTAACAACTGTTGTAAAAAGTGTGTACTATGAAACAATGACCAATGGTATTCGTACAAATATTACTATGGTGAACGTATTCTCATACTGTAGATGCAGACTCTAATATTATCAGTGTCCACCGCAGGATGCATATAAACCATCAGGAACAGATATAGTTGTCACACTGAGTTGATATAGCACATTCTGCTGCGACGTTGTCCAAAGCCATTTGTTGCCCCTGGTTGCAAATACTGTACTTGATGGTAGTAGAAACTGTAAAGGAAATTCAAAAAGATGTTTCAAGACTGCACAAACATCTGGCAGGTAATATTTAATGTGGACAAGTGAACAGTGTACTGTATTATTATGTAGAAAAAAAGCATAGAAGGTGAATAACACAAAGCTTGAAGAAGCAAGCTTAAGTATTCTACATCATTTACATTTTCTAGCCAATGTGGGAAATAAATAAACCAGGTAAACAGAATTTTAGGATATATAGTAAAAAGTGTAAGCATAACGTATACTTGAACAGATGTTAGGACCAGCATATCACAAATTGAGGTTGCTTTAACCTCAGTCTCAAAGACATTTTCATATTTTCACAGGAATCTCAAGAGTTGCATTTGGCATTTGAAACTCAGATACTTTTTAGCTGCAAAATAAAACAGGTTACACCGTGATGCTGATAAGTTAGCATGTTTTTCACATTTTAATTCACTTCAAGGGAAGCCAGCAGAGAGCCCCTACCAGGGCTTGGCAGAGGATATTGATATCATTGATGGCAAGAACAGGACAGAGGCCCTAAATAAAGAGTTACTGGATCATTTCAGAACGCTTGCTGCAAGCAACATGGACACTGACCAGGTGAAGATGGTATTTTGTCTTTTTTTTTTGTTTCACAAAACTAACAAGGCTACTTTACAAACTGTGCCCTAGTTGCTTTTATTCAATCCATGTTCATTCTACTGATTCAGGATATGTCTAAGAACAGCAAATACCATTAAGTCCCATTGAGGCCTTAAAGAGAGCTGGAGCAGGGAAAGGTGACATTGCAAAACCACTCTAGGTGACAAGAGTCCCAGAACAAGCTACCAAAGCTGTATGGCATTGTCACAACAATTCTGCCACCAACTTTATTCATCCAGAAGATGTGAGAATTAGAATTGTGTGTCTCTATATGTTTTGTGTAATTCTAGGTTGACCTTCAATTTCTGGAGAGTTTAATTACTGATGGTGCTGATGTCAATACAGCAGATAAATATGGGCAAACAGCACTGCATGAGGTAGGAGACACAATCGAGTCATTTTTTTCGATATGTTTCCTAATATTTATTTTGCAGAATAAATTGATTTCCTCACCGCCACTTTTTTTCTGGCATTGAACAGAATAGCAGCAATCTATTTTCCATATTTCAACAGGTAACTTAGATTTCTACTTGCTTAACTTATAATAGAATCACAGTTTATGTTTTGAGCATAATTTAACCAGATATTCCGGTCCCTGTTACACATATACACTTTGAATGGTTCATTAAATTTGTAATATTTTGGCATTTTACAGTTGTTGATTACAATTATACTGAAATACATAAAAATACAACAAATGAAAACTGTAGTAAATAGCTTTTGTTGTTTTTGATGCCTCTCAGTATATACAGCATGTCCACAGTGCATCTGATTTTGCATTCCAGTCTCTGCCTCAATTTAAGAGAGTATTTGTACTGAGTTGCTAATGGTTGCCTTTTGGATTACACTGATGTTGTTTATGGTCCAGATCTCCCGGGCATGGAATGTCGATGTCATGAAATTCTTCTTGGAGAAGGGAGCAGATATTCATCATGCTGATTCATATGGAGTAACACCACTGCATGTAGCAGCTGCACTGGACTATGAAGAAATGGTTGAGCTTCTAATTGAAAGGAAAGGTAAACGACAACAGCCAGTCTGATTGGCCCTGTCCTAAGAAATCATTACCAATAAATCTTTAGATTTTTGCAATGTCCCCTTATTCTGCTTGACATCCCTTAGAAACATTTGCAAAGGTCCTGACCCTGTGAAAATACTAAATAACTAGGTGTCTGGTCAAGAGACAGCTTGGACATGTTCCTCAACTGAAATTTGGTTTGATGGCATGCATGAAGCTGATTTTGTCTATGCAGTGGACACTGATCCATCACACGTTGTGTAACCGTTCAGTTCTTCATTCGTTTGTTTAATGAAGCCAGTCTTGGAGCCAGAACCGTCAGAGACCTGCAGACTCCCCTGCACTTTGCTGCCAAGAATGACGCTGTAGGAGCTCTAAAAATCCTCCTCAAACATGGAGCAGACATCAGCTCCCGCGACTACAAACAGAGGACCCCGCTCCAGCTGGCAGCAAACCTAGGTACTGTTCCGAGAGGGCTGGGTGGGGCAAGCTGCTTGAGTTGGCTCCGCACGCGGTGGGTATCGCCTTGCTCCTCATCTCCCCCGTCCGGTGTGCCTGTGTGCACGCGTGCTCTCGTCCGCAGATCGCAGCGAGGCAGCCCAGGCATTGATGGAACTGGGGGCTGACGCTGGGGTGCGAGACGATGATGGGCAGCTCTGTATCACAGCCATGATTGGCCGGATGGCTCCTGTGGTGAGTGGATGGTCCAAACAGAGGAATCAAAAGGAGGCCTCACTGGTTAAAATAATATTCTGGGTTTCGAAATAATAGCAGAAAATAATGCATGACTCTTGATGTGCCGCCTTTAGGATTTTGAGCTTTCCACAAGACTGTATTGACCCAGCTGAAATTCTGCCACAGTTTAACTGTTGCTTTCTTTATTCAGGATGTATACCCCAATAATGGTCCCTGCGATCTGGGCTTACATATGTTATTATTAGAACGCTGAATTAAAGCATCCTCGAGTTTTAGTATTTAGTGACATCTCCAGAGTGTATCAATGGCTGTGTGTGTGTTTTTCCCAGGCTCGTTTGGCACTGAATCAGTTCCACGTGAAGGACCGTGTGACTCGACAGCAGTTTTATTATCTCAACCTGGTGGAACCACAGGCTCCCAGCAAGATGGGTCAACATGCCAAGAGTAAATTCTCACTTTCTGATGTTTATTTCATATGGTCTGTAAAGACACATGTGAAACTAAGTCAAAGAGTTGTATTAAATGACACATTTGGCTTATTATCTCCTGTACAGGCTTTCACAGCCCATTAATCTTTTCTCATCTTTCAACATTCTCATGCATTCTCATTTAAAAGCAAAAGAATAATTTAATGAATGTGTTAATTTGAGGACACATACAGGGTACCATGCCACCTTCAATATAACAGTATAAGTGCTGCTGGAAAATATCAAGTTCAGGATAGGCTTTCACAGACTTTCAAATGTGCTTCACCATACCTATTATACAGTATGTCATGGAATGGCTACATGAACTAGCTTTGATGCCTTTGAGAAGCTGCTGAACAAAATGATCACAATCATTTTCACTTTATTATTTCTTTCTTTGTGACTTTTTGAAGTAACTTGTTCAGCACATGATCTGTTAACTTACATTCTTCATTCTACTTCTAGACTTCTTTGCTAGATCAAGTGTCCTAGGTCAATTTCTGATGAGATCTTCTGTATCGATACTCTTGTCACATAGTGTTGTGGCAGCATGACTTACTAGTCACTCAACTGTGCTAGCCCATTCTCCTGAATGGCCACTTGTTTATGTACTAGGTGCCTGCATACTGCATACTTAATACTACACTCTATTCCACACCTAACTTAGGTATTTAGCATGCCCTTGTCATGCATATTATTAGTTAAGTGAGTAGAGTGACAATTAATGAAGATATATATTGTGGCTTGCCTGTATAGTGTGGACATTCTGTTCTTTTATTGCCTTTATTACACCTAGGACACAAATATTGTAGAAGTATTCAAATTAATGAAGATGAATGTACAGTATGTTCCCCTTAGATATGCAGAGCTAACAGGAATGGCTTCTGGATGCAAGAAAAACTTTCTGAAAGTTTTTATGTTGTTTTTCAGAATGCAAGGAGAATGAACCCACATCTCCGGTATGCATTTTTCAGTTGAAATATTAAATTCTGATCCAAAGAATACAAAAGTGGGAGAATCGTGATAAATCTGTGTTTTTATACCTGTAGATAGTGCAATGGCTGTTGTTTTCTGCTGCTGTATTCTTTGCAGCTGGAGGTTATAGTGAAACAGGGGAAGCTAGACCTCATCATGCACCCTGTCATCCTGAAACTTATTAAAGTGAAGTGGAATCTTTATGGGAGGTACTGTATTATTGTGTCATTGCATTTAGTAATGTTTTTCCACCAACATTTATATTATTGTTATTTCTCCTAAAGAAGTTATCTTTATTCTTCTAGAATTTTAATTCACAGTTTGTGACAAAAGTACCATCTGAAAAATGGACAATTTTCTATATAGAGTATTTTCATGTTATCCTTCACTCTGGTACTCCAAAGCATGGCTGTAAAAAATAATTGAAAATTATTCAATAAGACACATACTGTAGGGTAGGGTAGGGTGAAGAATCAGTAATTGGTGAGACATTCAGTTGCCTTTTTTAATAAACTTATGTAGTGCCTTTAAAAACATCTTCTCAAAGTGCTTTACAGGAAAAAGTAACAAAAAACTGTAAAAGGAGAAAATAGCAATAAAGAAAGGAGGTAACAGAATTACCCTAAAGCAACAGAAGGGTTTAGAATGCACTAGAAGATGCAAAGGGGCAGATACAGACATGAATTAAAGCCTTTCTAAAGAAAATATATATTGTCCTTCTTCTTCACTCTCTCTGTTTCCTCTTTCTTCACACAGACTAGGGGCCTGGATCCTGCTGCTTCTGAATTTCCTCTTCATTTTGTCCTGGACAATCGTCGCCATCTCTGTGGCGCTCATCAGGCCTGAAGAATTGCCCTATGCCTTTCCCGGGGTCAGGCAAAAAATGATGTTTCACTTTCCTGTTGCACTTCTGTTTGGGCAACAACACCAAAGAGTAGCTCCTAATGTCAACAGCAATGCAGTTTCCAGCATTAATATAATGAAAATGAAGATGTTGTGAAAGGAATATGTAATTAGATCATGTAAAGATTTATCATCTGGAGAATCAAAGATCTCTCCAAAGCGATAGTTCCCCATTTCACCTCTAACAGCCACGGTCTTGCTGATCTCTTCATCTGTGTCCTCACAGAGGGTTCACAGAACTCCTACTGCAGAAAGCAAAACTAAAATTATCCTGAAACCTGGATCACACCTTCTCCCTTCTCTCAACAACAGACTCGTTTCCTCTCTATTCATGTGCACAACTTGGCTTTCCACACCTCTCCTCCTGTTCTCCCTGAGTGTGGACACTCATTCTCACCTTGCTCTCCACTCCTTCTTAAATAATCTGTTTTTTGTTTTCCTAATGCTTTATCTATCTGCTAGTTTCCCTCATACCTGAAGAAATCTCCACAGCCAACAAATGCTCTTTTCTTTTCCTTTCAGCATGATCTACAGTTTTACATGTTCCTTTGCAGCCTATGCATGCTGACACAGCTCCCTGCTCAAAAACTGTATGTAATTGTACTTCTAGATATGACACTTGTTCTTCAAAAAGCCTCATTGTGCCATTTAAAATGTTAAAATTGAGTGTATCAGAGCATCACAAAATCAGAAAGCCATATTAAATACTTTTGTTCTCCTAAGCAGCTATGGCACAGAAGTAGTGTATGTGTGTGCCTTGCAGTCAGGGAAACGTCTGGGATGGTCTTGCTTTGTG
This sequence comes from Lepisosteus platostomus, assembly GCF_059453375.1. Taxonomy (NCBI): domain Eukaryota; kingdom Metazoa; phylum Chordata; class Actinopteri; order Semionotiformes; family Lepisosteidae; genus Lepisosteus; species Lepisosteus platostomus. The sequence continues at coordinate 19,511,382 of NC_142627.1, read as the reverse complement.
AAGAAAGTAAGAATGCCCCCCCTCCCCTTCCCGCGCTCTACCTGCAACCACTGCCAAATGCAGCCCTAGGGGCAGCTCTTGAACTCGTGAGTTTTTCTGGCAGGACTGGTGGAGGGTGCTGGTGATTGTGGTGGCCATTGTGCTCACGGTGTTGGAGGTGTGTCAGGAGCTGGCTGAGATGGCGCGCTCCCGCGGGAAGATGAGCCGCTGGCAGGCCTGGTATCGGGACCGGATCACTGCAGACAAGCGGTGCTTGCAACCCATGTGGCCAGAGGTACAGCCAGCCCCGTCTTCCACGGAAACAGTACTGGGCTGCAGGACACACAGTTACTGCGGGACAAGCATACATTCACCTACCTCTCCTCACTGGTAGAAAACTGTTAAGATAAAATAGTGCCATCAGAATTGACTCTGAAGACAGAAGCTTAATTTACGGCCCTATAAATTACATATAAATGGATAATAAGCATTGTACTTAGAACTATGGATTAAAGGAACATTCGTAAATTTTGCCTCATAAATGTGAGTTATGTTCATGTCATTAAAATTCATAGCTATGAAGGGCATTTATCTATTAGCCATTGAAATATAGAGTTATTAAACAATTTAACTAAAATTGTTGTCTTTCCTAAGGAAAGATATTTTTTAGAAGAGCAGTTGAAAGCCATTCTGAAGATGAGACCTAACTACTTTCAGGATTTGTGGTAACTATCTGTAAAAATTGCACACTGTGTGTTTAGGGTCAATTGATCTTTCATGTGGTCCTGCTCCACTCAGTTAAACAAAAGTTAAATATTGATGTAGCCGTTGCTGTCAGCTAAACAACTTAATTTATTAAAAAATGAGGGGGTTGCCACTATACATGCCTTCTGATTGATTTACTGTGTCTTTGCAACAATGTTTTGATTTTCTGCTGTATTAATAAGCATATATTGTATTTGATTGTTATATTAACTGGGATGTGTTTGATTGGACAGTGTGTTTATAAGGTACATTTGATTGGATGGTATACTTCCAGCACTGTTTTTTATTGGCTGTGGTACTGTATTTCTAGGAACGTGTTTGATTGGCTGGTGTACTTGCTTCTGATGGTGGTGTTTGGAATCCATGTGGCAGACATCTTCATCAACAACGTCAGCCTGCGGGTGAACAGCCTTCGTCTCTTCGCTGTCACCCTTATCTTCCTCTGGCTGCGTCTGATGAAGCATGTCAGGGCTTTCAGGTACCCAGAAATAAGCCTTGACATCATCAGAGGTCTGCACTATTTGACTGAGTAATTAAGAATCCCATCTCAGAATGGAATAAAACGTATAATATTAACGAAATTAAATTCTATATTTTTCTCATAATAGAATCAGATTAAAAGGTCTACCCTATAAATGTACTGTAGTCTACTTATAGCTATATACAGTATTACAAACTATGTGTTCATAAACATAAAGGTACTTCTCCTCTTCAGTGTGCTAATACTTTCCAAAACTAGTTTATTTTCTGGGGGGTGTGAAGGAGTGGAAGGGATACTTGTTAGGTCGTGTCATCCAGCCTATCCAGTGTAATTGGCTTTAAGTAGCTGATTTATCCGAGATTGTTATCCAACCACTTCATGAAAGAGCCAGTGCTAGATAGCTCTCACCACCCCTAGTTTCAAGAAGTTGCTCCCATTTTCCATTGCACTTTTTCTTTGTTTCCATGTTATAGCCTGTAGTTTAAGTATCACTGTTGATTCCAAGGAAGTCCATAAGATTGATTGGGCCAATGCACTTGAGGTTTTGAATACTTGAGGAACTGTTTAACAAAGATACTGCTGACATGTTGCTTTTGTGGCAGGGTTATGGGACCCTTCATTGTGATGCTGGGGAAGATTGTAGGAGATGTTTTTCGCTTCCTCTTCCTCTATGCAGAGTTCTATGTTCCCTATGCATGTGCCTTCTGGATTATATTTGGGGGTAATTGAAATACATTTTCCTGAATCTGCTCTTTGACATCTACAGTATCTGTAACACACGGTTTTGATTTTCATCTTAGAATGTGTAAAATTAACAGATAAACTTAGTAGGGTTTAGCAACCTGAAATTTCATTTCTGAAGGGTAAATGTTTATAAAAACTGTATTGTGCAGCTCTCAGTTCTAATGAGAAGACAAGCCTCCTTATCATCCCTGATATCTTGTTGCTTCACTTTCATCCCAGGGACAGCTACAATCCCTAGCATGGAGACGGTCCCCAAACTGCTTTATAGTCTATACAGGATAACACTGGTGGATGACTATGAGTTTGAAGCGATGGTCAGTGTCGACCCCATCATGGCCTACCTGTTGTGTGGAACCTTCCTGGGACTGTCTGCCATCTTGTGTGTCAACCTGCTGATTGCACTGCTGTCTGAAACCTTCCAGAGGTACATCTGCACACATGTGCATGGTGTTGATGTGCTGATGTGCACATCACTATGAAAGAGGGGAATACTCATGTGGCATCTCGTAAGCATTATTCAGATATTACCAGATGTCATGAAGAACGACAATATTTTAAAGACGGTGCCATAACTTTGTGGTATTCTGCATCTTCCATATAATATTACTAAATGTATATTTTTAAACCTAGAACTGGACTTCTTCATTTCTGATCAGAACTGGTATGGGGGTCTTAATATGATGTTTCCAAAATGAGTGGGTATACTGTATATGAAAATCACAGATGATTCTAAATATACCTTTTAATTATATGTTTCTGGGAGTCTCAGGACAGTAAATCATTGTATCTAGGTGAAGTAATGCTTTATTTATGGTAAGTATGACTGCTAACAGCTCTGAATCGCACCTCTAGTAATCTGACCTTTCTCTCAGAGTGTATGACAATGCCACTGCCAATGCAGTGATGCAGCAGGCCTCCATCATCCTGCTGGTGGAAGACTCCATGCCCTGCCTGAGACGTTTTTATGACCCTGATCACATCCACAAGCACTGCGCCCCCCTTGTAGAGTTCTGCGATGATGACATCACCACCAACAAGGATGACGATGCAGAGATGAAGAAAGTCACAGTGCAGATTAAGGTGGTGTGAAAAGTTTTAAACAAAAAATCATGTGTCTTATTGTACAGTCAAAGAGTACACATTATATGCACTCTACTTCAAATCTTCAATGAAAGTACTGTATATTAACAAAAACAAATTGTTACATTTGACCAATGAGTTCATTAGTGAGGCACAACTATTCAGCTTTTAAGTCATTGTCTTTAAGCAGTCTTTATACATATCTTTTAATGATTCAGCATAGTAAATGCAAAATTCTAAATGCTTGTGACCAAGTAAAGCTCTTTGGCACTTTTATTAAAGTTGTCATTGGTAAAAATTAGAATGAATCCACTGGTAAGTTCCTCCTTTGCATTTTTTAAATTGATTTGGTCTTAACAGGAAGCACTGGATGACTTCCTTGAGAGTAAGAGAGATGGATCCAAACCTGATGATGAGACTACAGATACCACTGAGGGAGCACAAAACATCAGGTTTGTATTTAGGAAATGTTTATTTGATTAAGTTCCACTTTGTTGATATGTATTGCTTAAATTTTTTTTTATTCTTCTGATTCCATTTGACATTTATTGAGGTTAGCTAAAAAGCATTATAAATGTCAGAAATCAGTTGTGCCTAAATGAGTCAGCCTGCGAAAATTGCTATTCCAAATGCAGAGCAACCAGTACTCTGCAGCACACATCACTGGTTGGAGCCCAGATTATGTCGGTAACACAGGCTTGGATTCCCCAAGTGCAGGAGCAAAAATGACCATGCATTGCCATGGGTTGATGGGCTTGATTTGGTGATATTTCCTCAGCAAGCTGTATAAGAGGGACTTACATTTTCAATGATTGCAGTAAGAGATGCTCCACTTCTCCAGTTGGTGCCTGCTATTCTGTATGGCACTTGTGTAATTTGCAGCTCAAATGATAAAAGGCTCTTACAGGTGGGTGCATCCTCATCTTCCCTGTGCTGTAGATCTGGAGTTGCAGAGTAAGCTCTTTGGATAAATAATTGGCAATTTGAAATGTGCTGGATATAAAGTTGAACACTTATTTAAATATTTTGTATTACATAAAATTAATAAACATTATAACATTATAATTATAACATAAAACCTGAAGTCTCAGAATGCATAACTTCACTTAAATTCAGTATAATGGAACTTTATGTCCAACAAGCATGAAGCCAAACTCCTCACGCTCTTTTTTCTTTTGAATTGCAGCAAGATGTCGAGTGTTATCCAGATGCAGAGAGAGTGTCTGAGGGTCATGAAGGATCTCCAAATGTCTCAGAGCAAACAGAATACTGCCCTCTTGAGTCTGGAGAAGGAAGTGCATGAGCTCCAGGTTCTCCTGCAGCTCCTGATAGCTACACCTGGCTCATGTCAGTATCTCAATCTCAGTAAAAAATGTATAGAGAACAAACTGATGGTGTGCATACACGTAGACAGACCTTTGACACACACCCTAAATCAAAGGTTTCTACTCCTGGACCTGGATAGCCCTGGTCCAGCAAATTTTAAAGGTAACCATATATATCTCCTAATTCCCTAGTATAATGATGGGGACACTATACTGTAAAAAAGGTGCCTTTCTTTCACATTTCTTTTGCGTTTTTCAGCTGAGACATAAAACCGAGTCGTGACTCTCAGTGGTCATTAAAAATCCCAGGACATTTCTCAAAACGTGTCCTGGCCAAATTTCTCCCAGGCCTTTACCAGTCATGGCCTCCTAATAATCCCCATCTATGAACTGGCTTCATCACTCTGTTGTCCTCCCCACTGAGAGCTGATCTGTGATGAGAGTATTGGCACACTTTGGTTGCCGTTGCATCATTCATGTGGGGCTGCACATTGGTGGAGTGCAGGTACACGTAACCTGTAAACCGCTTTGAGTGGGGTGTCCAGAAAAGCACTATAGAAGTGTAAGGAATGATGATGATGATGATGATGATTATTATTATTATTATGATCATCATCATCACCATCATCTGAAAAGACATGGAATAGTTGAATATGAGCAACTAAGAAAGCAATTGGTTAACATAATTAAAACATGACTTGCTTTATTGATCTTACTAGTGTTCTCAGTTTTAGATTCAGTCACCTATAAGATCTATAAGATTAGGTCTTCCTAGGGTCAGGAATGGACACCCAATTATATAAATTATTATATAATTTGTAATAATGTGAAATATTTAGTTTTTACCCATGCATGGGTTTCAAAGTGGTACATTGTTCACAGTAAATATACAATATATAAGTATATATATATGTTACTAGTGTATAGTGTATAGCAAATAGTGTAGTGTTACTAGTTTATAACATAAATTTTTGTCTGTATTTTGATCTTATTTTTAGGTGAAATACTAAGCAAGCAATCCACGTCAATCTCCCAAAATGAGAAGAAAGCATGGAGGGAGAGTACAGCAGAAACAGCACAAAGGTGAAGGGCTCTTCTTTTTAATTCAAATTCAGGAAGCTGTTTTCAATGTTGTCTTGTTGCAACACATCAAGAAGCAGCTTTGGCTCGAAAAGACGTCAAGATGGGCAGCAAGAAAGACCAGTGAAGATACTGTATGTGATCACAGGGTGTTTTTTTTTTCAGGCCTCCAGAATTCCCTCTGATGACTGCAGCTCAGAACATTGAAACTGTGGACATGAGCTTGCAGAACGTGACACAGGAAATAGCTGAACAAATGCAGGGTGTTTATAAAGAACATGCATTTTAGCACAAAGGCTACTTTGAGTTAGCATGATGGGTCTGTAGCCACTGTGCTTTTATGTGTATCTACAGAATTACTTCAAATCTTATTTCCACATAATTTGTATGTTCTTCTATTAATAAGCTGTCAATCTTTTTTACTTGTGGAAGAATTGAATCACCAAGATCTATACGTACACTTTTGAACTCTTTTATGTTTTCATTTTTATTCATTGTTTTTAAATCTTCTGTTTTAAACTGAACTAACTTAAATGTTTTTTACATCACAATGTGCTCACCTGAAATGAAAGAATCTCATGTTCGGCAAAACAACCAAAGCTACAATGTAATAGTTAAATAGTTTAGTAATGGAAGAAGCAAGACTGGACACACAGACTTCTTCTTTGGTGTCTTTTTTTTTCTTTTCCACTTAAGAGTGAAGACCATAAGCTTAGTGGCACATCAGCGTGGAATGTATGCCTCTTCCATTAAGTACATGACTCTCCCATAAATGGATGCTGGATCATCACTTATTTCCTGTGATTTTCTGTGATGGGAAATCAAATGCACAGATCTCCGGGTGTTCAAGGACATGTCTACTATTCTATGCCAGCCCTAGCACAAAAGTCAAATAATGAGACAAAGGAAAATTTCAGAATTAAACTGCAAAATAAAAATAACACTGGTAGTGTTAATGGTACAACTTCCAGAGCACCACTCAGTTATAATATACTGTATAACATAACAGCATAGAATAAGATTACTTTATTTGAAATATAGTGCTATAGATTAAAAGTTTCATAGATCAACATTAATGGTAAACATAACCACTTTTACTATTATTAGCTGTCATTCAAAAACTTCACCAAAATGAATCTTCTCCTCTCCAGCATTAATCTGTTTATATAACATCTTTCATAAAATCATGTCAAGTTGTTTTGTAGTAAAACAAATGCATTAACAACAGAGATGCAAATGTAAACATATTTCTAAAGTTAAATGAACAGAAATAAAAGTGGGAAATTAAAAATGAGTTTTAAGACATGATATGGCAGAGCTTACTGACTTGCATGTCCTGAAATTGGCTGAAAGATCATTCCACAGCTGTGAAGCAACAGAATGGAAAGCAAGGTCTCCCAGTATTTGGAGTCTTGTTTTAGGGACTGAGAGAAGGCCAGGGTCCAAAGACTGCAAAGAATGTGTGTCAGCAGAGATAACTGTTCAATAATGCAGTCAGAAGCCAAGCAGTTCAAGAGAATTAAAAAGATTCAGAAAAATAACTGTGGCGGCTTGATGATAAAAAGATGATGTAACAAGAAAGAAGTTGAGTCGAATCACACATTCCTAATATAAAATTAATATGTGTTTTTCTTGGAAGTAAAACATACACAATATAGAATTAATCTGTGTTTTTTTCAGTTTTGCCTTGTATCAATAATTATTATAAAAAATGGCACACAATTTGCAGTGCAATACACTTTATTAATCCCCTCATAGACATACAATAAAGAACATCTAAACTACACAGACATGACAAATTATTTCAGCACATATATATATATAACTCTCATATAACTCTTTCCTTTGAATTTATGCACTTTTACAACATGGAAAGTACAGTAGAGGTCATGTAACCAGTTGCCTTCATGTTTTTGTTTACTTTTTTATTCAACAACAAATATAAATACATTCAGAGAAAAGGGCGCAAATCAAAAAGGTCCTGATGTCATGAGAAAGTGTCTGAATATACTGTCAGAGTTGCAATACAAAGTCACTTCTCTTCACAAGAACAATTTCTACAAAGGAATGCAACTAAGTGCAATAACATAAGAACATCACATCCATACATTTTGAGAATACATTCTGTGGCTGTAGATAAACTATGGAAAAATAGCCTGAACAGTAACTTGAGAATCGTTTTGAGATGGAGCAGGTCGGGGCTCAGCTGTACAATCACATCATCAGTCATCCTCTAACTGCTGTATCCAACTCCAGGTGGGAGCAGGAGCCTATCTTAGCAAGCATGGGGTACACCACGGATGGAACAGCCCATCGCATTGCACACACAGATACAAGCATGTGCACACTCACACCAGAAGCAGAAAGCCTTTGGACAGTGGAAGGAACAAGAACACAATGAGAACAGACAAATTCCACACAGATAGCGGCTCAGTTCCAGAATCAAACCCTGGGGCCCTGTACTGCAAGGCTGCAGGACTAACCAATGTGCCACCCTCATGAACAGTCATGGAGTTGCATATTCTGTGTTTAGCATGGATCAGTTAGCTGTGATACAAGAGAAATTATCCCACACTGGATGCCATCGGGACTAGCCTTCATACTTGTCTAGCTCTCTATACCATACGGTCACTTGTAGGGGACTGATTTAAGGCAAGAAAAACAAGTCATGAGAAGAAGGATGTAAGGTTACAAACTCGGCCCATTTAGCTCAATAATATCGGATCCATCGACTTGCAGTTTGATAATTTTTAATGTTTTAAAAGTTTGATAATTGCCCATATTGTTATTGCCCACTCTGAAATTTTATTTTTTACAGGGTTGGAAGCTTAATTATTTTTGTATAGTTACTTGGAAATAGTGCTCCAGACTAAAACGTTATATTTATTTCATGCTTTAATGTTGTGGGCCGGGTCTACTCTTTTTTTTACCTTAAAGGTAGGCAGCTCTGGTTACTTTATAAGTCAGCTGTCACTGCCACCAAGTTCTTGAAACCTGTATGGTATATTTTGATTGAAATTCGGCTATTTACATACACTTCCGGATCACTCGTGTCGCCGAGTGTAGCTAGCTTCACGCTACTGGTATGCTGTACGTGTCTGTACCTGCTTATATGGAACGGAAGTTCAACGAACGGCTGATTTCCGCTTCCTGTCTTTCGGTTGTGAAGGAAGATGGCGGCTGCCGAGGCTGATGTTGATGCATCACCCCCTCCGAATGGGGAATTTCTTGATTTTTCACCCAGGGATACAGCTTTGGTAGGCGACACTATTATAATGCAACACACGGGGCTTCGATATATCAGGCCTCAGAAAAACGTGAACCTCGTTTTTGCGAGAAATAACGTGATTTCCTTAAGGACTTTCTGTTATGGTTGGGGGCCGTGTTTTTCTTACTGCTGAGGAAAATAACAGCCCCCAAAAGAAAATGTACATTGTCTTGAGTGACAAAACTTGGCATACGCATAGTGGTTAAGAAAGGAGTATTCCCTTTATAAATTCACCATTGGGTTGTCCGTCTGTGTTTAGTTTCAGTGCAGAAACCAATTTTTTCTTACAGATGTTGTTACAATTTGATCAGTAGGTACAGGAGCGTTCGTGTCTCCCGACGTACAAACATAATTATGCAGAATATAATGTATTAGAAATTACTGTGTATTTAAGAAACATTTGGACAGCGCTTTCATTAGTAATGTCCGATGCGATTAGGCCATTTACAGGGTTTGTCGAGGATGTATACCTGATTTTTATGATCTAGTTTATTTTCAGTACTTTTCTTTCTAAATATGAGGTTGGTTACCTGGAAGTCGAGCTTTATATATTTTGACATTTTTGATTTCCACATAATCGGTGACGGCGTTTGCTTTATTTTTACTCAGTTTTTTTTCTAACAGTGACGGTATTTTGACATTTTCCCCACTTTTTAGAATTTTTGACGATTTGCTTAGTTTTTCTAGGTGTAGGTATAGAACCGAATTCGGCCTTCTTACTTTACTTTCACATTTCATACTAATAGTGTTGCCAACTATTTTGTGATATGATGAGTTGCAGATCTTACCTGTGTCAACAGAAGTATCTTTCTGATTTTTCATGTTGCTGACACTTTTCGCTTAGCTTAATTTAGAAATTTCATTTTGGAATAAGTCATAATTTTAACACCTACATCTTTTGATTCACTTGATTAAACTTGGTTTATTTGCCCTTATCTGTGTGTTTGTGCCTTTTAATCTACTTTGGTAGAAGGTTTTCTAATAAGTTATGGCAAATTAATAAAACCAAATGGCTGCCTATAGAATTATTAATAGTACAGAACAATTTGAAATAGCCTGTTAGTGTTTTTCTTGCATTTTGCAAGTTGGTTTGTCTGGCCTCTTTGGTAAAATTTGGTTAAAAAAAGGTTAGTAAAATGTATTTAACAATACTAGCTTATGATCTGTGCCTGTAGTGCCAGGTTTTGACCAGTGACCCCCAGATTGTCCTGATGAGTAGGTTGTGGTTATGTTAGTCTCTCTGTCATTGTTATAGCTCTGCAGAGAAACACATTTCAATTGAGTGCAAAATAAAGAGTTCCCATTTTAATGTTATTGGTAATGAAATTGAAATCCCTTGACTGTTTATGTGCATTTGGGTTGTCTGCATTCTCTTAAAAATAAAACTAGACTTACAATATTTTTTTCTAAACAACTATGATTTGGGGATATTGCTGTAGGTCTTTTGTGATAGCAGTCAGTTTAAATACACACTCCTAAGAACACTGCAGTATAACAAAATAATAAAATCATTATACCAAAACTGCAGAAAGTGAGGATTTTGTATTTGCCTCAAAAGTGTATAATTAACATTTTGTTTTTGTAATACTCTGTAAATGCTTTTTGAATTTTGTGGGACTAACCATAACTTAAATATTTGAGTAGGCTCCAGTATTATTGGAAGTTCTTAGCAGCAGTTTTTCTGTCCGTTAAATACTGTATAAAATGTCATTCAACATTATTCAGCCTCTAATGACATCATGTGGCTTCTCTGTAGTTTTTATCAGATTGGATTACTATAGAATACAAAAGATCTTATAATTAACACATTAGGAAGAGATACTCTAAGCTGTTCTTACACAGTCAGTTGCCAGTTTGCTGTGCACAACAAAGAATAGCCCAGTGAACACATGGCAGTGGTAGGGATGCAAGCCACAGATCTTCTTATCAGCCCGGATCAGCTGTTTTGGAATATCATGCTTTTTTCTGGTTCTGTACAAATAGTCAAACAGGCACTTCAACGGCCCCTTTGTTGGCTGTGTGCCCTTGTTCCTTTATCAAACTGCAATGCAGTAGCTCTTTGGGAAATACACATTTACTTATTTTCCAAATGATTGTAATTTTGTGGTTACTAATCTTGTTTGGTCTGCTGTCAATGACTGCCTCAGTATCACTGATATTCTATTATATACAGAGTCACTGGAGCTTTGTGAAGAGCAACAACACAACCTGGAAAAGGCTTTTAAGTTTCCAAAGTTCATAGTCAGTTTTCACATTAATGAGGTAAAGGCCAGCACTTCTTCGTGCCTTCTTTATTTACAAAAGATCTGACAGGAAAAGGCCGACATTGCAGCAGCCACAACCTGCCACTTAAGTACCATGCAGCAGTTTAAGACCAGTGGGTCATCCAGTTGTATCCAAGTGAAAATCATTTGTCATTACAGAAATGGCGCCACGCTTCCGACCTTCCAAAAGAGATTTACTGGCACTTGGCCCAAAATGTGCCGAAAATTTACTGCCTCGGCCCAAATTTGAACCCCAAGAGTGAGGACCTCTGGGCTCAGCTGATCCTGCTGGCGCCCCTGGAGTGGTACCTGTGTGACGAGGATCCCACCGTCGGCCTGTCCAAACTGGAGCAAGCCAACAAGCCCTCCCATCTCTGTGGACATGTCTTCAAAGTTGGAGAACCTACATATTCCTGCAGGTATAATATGGCTTAAATAAAGTCACAGGCTTTATTGGTCAGTCTGCATTCCTAGCATTACAAACTGGACTGAAAGCAGTAGTTAATCAGACCAAACGTAATTGTTGCAGCAGCCGTATGAAATTACTTGATTTGTTTTTCATTGCATTTGTTGAATGGGCACAAACAGTTTGGTAAGATGTTTATGTAATTATATAAAATCACTTTTAAGATCATGCTTTGTCTTATTTTGAATATTTTGTACAGTTATATACTGTATCTGAAATGCAGTAGCAGTTGAATTTTTGTATTCTTAATTTTGTTTACCATTTTAAAATTTCCTAAAAGTTTGTTCCTAGTATTTGTATAACATATCTAGTGTTTTTAAGAATTCTTAAAAATGGATTAACATTTATTTCCTCCTTTCAGATATATCATGCTTATTTCAAATGGTGCTGACAGAGCAAGTTTAATCAAACCTGTGTAAAAATTCAGACAGTAATGAAGTCTGTATGACGATGGCAATAGCTAAGCTGCTGAACAATTCCTAAAAATGGCAAGAGATAGTTACAAGATTCAGTCAAACTAGTGATTATTCAAATCTGAGTTTGAATAAAAGTTATAGTTGAGCTGAGTTAAAATTGCTGGGTTTACAGTGAGTCTTTAAAAGACACAACAAGAAGAGTTGTCACAGTTATACTGTGGAGCCCTACTTATCAAACTTGTCCACCATTGAGTATTTGTTGGGATGAGCTGATCTGATGTGGCATCTAGGGCTCAGTGACCATTATACCGGTACACGTTTCCAGGCTGTTTAATAGTAATAGAACAGAATCCCAAAAGACACCATCTCCAACCTGGTGGAAAGCATGTATTACAAATGCACAGCTTTTGTTTTCTTTCAGTTGTGGTCTCATTCACTACTATGCTATGATTTTCACAGTAAACCTCCTATTAAACAACTTTGTTGATGAAAAATGGTAATCAGCATAATGGATTTAAATATGTAATGTGAGTTCAATAAAGTATCAGTGCATCGGGCTACAAAAAAGATTGTTCTCATAACTAAATTTTAATTTTTTGCATAGTTTTTTTTTAATGTTCAGTGTTTGTATATATACAATATATAAACACCTGTACTCCTAGTTTCAGAATTTTAAAAAAATTAGATACTTAGATGCAAAACAGTACCATTTCTTCACCTAGTTAGGCTTTTTTTGTTACAAAGTATTCGTTTCTGTCCTGTAGTTAAATCAGCCTCATGCAATATTCACTGGATGTAAAACTTTACATAATGCCTTATCTGAATTTTTAAAGACTCATTCTAAAGACTCGTTCGAATGAACGTTGTGTTTTATTTATGACAATTTATGAAAATTTAGGACAGCCCAGTGAAAAATCATTAGAATGTCCTGTGATAAGATGCATTTGTCTCAAAAGCAGGTCAGTGTCTTATTCAATGTTCATAGTCTCAATTTAGCTAGGTTTCGTCATCCTAAGATGTTTAATCTTATGTGATGTAGGAGTAACCTAATGGATTTGGCAAGGATGATGTAAGCTTATCGGGTTTTTATTTTTTTAATAGTATATTGTCTTGCATAGTTCTAAGTATTTGTGATAAACTGTTACTACTTAAAGGATTATGAAATCGGATCAGGACGAAGGGAGAGAAAGCCGATTTATCCAGCAGCTCTTATGCGGTTAATACTGTGATGGTACAAAGCAGAGCATTAGAACCTTTTTTATCAGTCACCACTAATCAAGCTGCCAAACACTTGTATTTAACCAGCAAAGGTCATCTTTAAAGCCCCATTGCATATAATGCACTTTCTCCTTAAAATCTGTATTAGGAGCTCCTGTGAAAAATAGAAGGTCTTCTCTAAGTTCACCTCTTGAAAGAGTTTATTTCAAGAAAAATTAGTTCATTTGAAGGGCAGCAAAACTAGTGTGATAATTTGCACACTTATAGTGATTGTGTTTATTAAAAAGATGGATTGTAATTATAGAATTCTGATTTTTTTAAGGTTTTGTAGTTTTTATGCTGATTTTTTTAAAGTCTGCAAGGGCAAAAAACTTAAATTTACATGGGATATTTGAGTATACATGTGTGGCATTCAGTCCATATGGTTGGTAAATATGAAATTCAAAGGAATCAAAACTGAATACTCTGAAACTTACTTCAAAAGCTGATCCTTTAACTTTACTCACTTGAAGTCTGATGAAACTGAATTTTAGCTTATTCTAAATATGAGCTGTATGTTTCTGAATAAGTACCTTTCTATACTCTTTTTGATGGCAGTTATTTTACTTTTTAAGGGAGTGTGCATCTGACCCTACCTGTGTTCTGTGTATGGAGTGTTTCCTGGGCAGTGTCCATAGAGATCACCGCTACAGGGTAAGAGCATAAAGCCCACTGGGTATTATTTTCTTTTCTTTGACCAGATAAGTTAGGGCACCGTGGTTAACTTAGTGGGATGCTCTGATCACTCGGAAGCAGTCTAACATCAGTCATATTTGCTAACATATCTGCTGCAGATGACAACCTCTGGAGGAGGGGGTTTTTGTGACTGTGGGGACACAGAGGCCTGGAAGAAGGGTCCTTACTGTCAGAAACATGAGCCAAACATCAGTGACTGGACAGAAGAGGTAAGGCAACATAAATGGTTTGTCCGATTACACTGCCATGTGTTGTGAATGATGCTTTTTATTACCCTAGTGCTTCTGCGTATTCAAAACACTTCTCAAATGTAAATAAAAAAATCCCACTGGCTACGACTTTTGTCTTTATCTGTTCCCTAATGAGTTTTCTAAGAAAAATGTTGAACCTAGTAATATACAATACCATTGTTCGTTTATTGATTAAGACAGTTTACAATAAGGTGCTATGTTACTACTGTACCACTACTGATCTTATATCCCTCTCAACACTGGTATAAGGAATGAAGTCACATTTGGGTGAGATTTATTTTCTACTTGTCCTGAGGTTTATATTTTGTTGGTTTTAGAAGTGAACCAAAAATGTCCAAAGGATGTTAACATTTGGTGTTGTATGACCTCAGGACCCATTGGCCCACCTCTCTGAGGACATGATTGCTCATGCCTACAACATCTTCTCCATCATGCTGAAGTACGCTGTGGACATGCTGACCTGGGAGAAAGAGGAGGAATTGCCCACAGGCTTGGAGCTATTGTGAGTGATTTTGACAATTTATTGTGCTTGATATTCGCTAACAGTGCAAACATTCTTCATGAAGCATGAGAAAAAATAGTGGAAACTATGGCTTCATTACCTATGGCGAAAACAAGGGGTTCGATAGCAGTCTCATCAGCATCATACCAGAAGCACGGACCCCCAAGGCATTAAATGCTGTCCGTCATTATGAGGAAGAAGCTTTTATAAGGCGCTTTTTTTCATCAGAAGTTCTAACCTCTCACTTAATGTTTCAGAGAAAAAGCAGATACGTATTACTGCATGCTGTTCAACGATGAGGTGCACACCTACGAGCAGGTGATCTACACACTACAGAAAGCTGTCAATTGCTCACAAAAAGAAGCTGTCAGCTTTGCCACAACAGTTGATAGAGACGTAAGATTTTTTTATTGCTATATTCAAATTTTGTTCCCCTCCTGCACTAGGCACTTTGAGAATTTTTTTCTTGACTTGTGTGTGAATATGGGTTTTATATATCAGTAGCATGTAAAATGGCTTTCAAAGGCTACTGTCAATTTTTTTCTAATTATGACCTGTAGAGTTGCTTCCTGTTTAATATAAGGGATGTAAACACATTCATGTGTTTATTGCATGAAATTAAAATATAACATAAAAATAATAATGTGAGGTGTACCAGTTTCTCATACAATGAGTGCACATATGTTTTGTTGCTTTCCTTGCTTAATGCTACCTTTTCTTCCTCTTCAGGGCAGAAAATCAGTGCGATATGGAGACTTTCAGTTCTGCGAGCAAGCTAAATCAGTCATAGTTGTGAGTAGTAAAATATTTTAAGTTTTATTAATTGCATATGTTTTGTGTTGGAAACTACTTCTTTACTCTGAAATATATTGTAAGTTACCACTACATGGTTTGCAAAACGTTCATTCCCATTTAATATTTTACACTACTTATTTTAAGGAGTTTTACATCAGCTGATTGAGGTTTGCAGCATAAACCAACAGCAGTCAGCTTTTCCAGTCTCTGTTAAGTTGTCTTGTGTATTGCAGAGGAACACCAGCCGGCAGTCTAAGCCCCTGAAGGTACAAGTGATGCACTCCTCTGTTGTTGCTCATCAGTGCTTTGGCCTCAAGGTCCTGTCCTGGCTTGGACACATCATTGGATACTCAGGTGAGGCGACTTTCTCAGAACAGTGGTTTTGTTTGTATTATTTACACAGTCGGTATGAGGCTTCGCCAAGTTGTCATTGTAAGTAAAAACATAAGTAGCTGACTTACGTGGTTGTATAAAGGATTTATAGCTTAAATACTCTCCTTGACGTTTTTAATAATTTCATAGTGCCTTCAACAAGTAATTAACAAAGCTTCTTACTTTTTTTTGTTAGTATATTTACTACACACCAGAATAGTACACATCTTAAAGTCAAGTGTGGAATTGAATATAATTGTCTTAACATTTTCTTAGAAATATGTATACTTGGAAATGGCCATTACTGTGGTACACAACTTTTGTTATTCTTGACACTTTGATTGATATCATCAGCCATCACGGTACAGTATGTTTTCTCTGTCTTCTTTCTTTTTAGGTATTGCCTTCATTTTCAGTAAATGATCATTTCAAATGTTAAATTGAATCATTTTTTTGTAGATTACTTTGCAGTAAAAAAAGTTTAGTAAAGGGGGCCGTCAAGGGCTGAAGAATGATTTAAAATGAAAGAAGGAGTGGGTAATCCCACGTGTGCAAAAGACTGTACTGAAGTAAACGTTGGTGTTTTGTGTTTGAATTGCAGATGGACTGAGGAGGATCCTGTGCCGGGTGGGGCTGCAGAAGGGTCCTGACGGGGAGGACTCCTCGCTGGTGGACAAGCTGATGCTGTGCGACTCCAAACTCTGGAAAGGTGAGACCGGATACACCGTCTCAGAGGACCTGAAACAAACCTGCTCCACTTACCGTGTGACTCCTCCAGGGGTCAAATGGATTTTCTTGTGCTTGCATTACGTACATTTCTATATATATTTATAGTGAAGCTTAATTTAATTTTGGCACAAATTAAACCTTAAATGGATACTCTTTTCTGGAACTATTAAAACAACAAAACATAGAAGTAACGAACTTTGAGCACCTAAAGTAAGTTGCAGCCTGTATTTATTTCTCAATGTCCATTTACTATTCCAGTTTTTATATTATTTCCTTTTTACAATACCACTGTGATTTATGGCAAAATATAGCTTTATACCTCAGAAGGGACCACTATTGTAAATGTTACTGGACTGATAGCAGTTATAGAATACCCAAGGTGAAGAGGTGCAAAGTCCCAAGTGGAGAGAAAAGGTTAATGCAGTGCTGAGACTCCTCTTCTTCAGCCTTATCATGAGTTCTGTAATTTCTCCCTGAGGGCTCCGTGTACAGAACTGCACTTTACCATGCAGACAGGAAAAGGTGAATTCTATTTTTCAAACCAATTTAAATTTCTGCGTATGTGTTCCCTGGTGGAAGGGACGATGGCTGACACACACAGTAATACACTTGCATGTGTTGTGACAGATGTGAATTGTTTGTTAGATGGTCTTGATCATTTTATTAAAATCTCATCATATTTAGCAGAAGTAATCCCATAATAGGTTTCATTGGTGTCTGCTGTGCCTGGGTTAAAAAGCTTGTCTGATTGCTTTTCCAGGTGCCAGGAGCGTATATCATCAGTTGTTCATGATCAGCCTTCTTATGGACCTGAAGTACAAGAAACTGTTTGCCATACAGTTTGCAAAAGTAAGTTCACTTTTTTATTTTTGGGAAAATGCATGTTTTGGGGTCAATTGCATTGCGCTGAAACTGTGGGGCTGTCTCTGTGATCATTTTCAGTGCCTGTCAACTCCAGGGAGGCAAGATGAAATAGGCAGAATGTGTTTGTCAGTTTTCTTAGATTTATTATTTTTGGTGTCTATCAGCTTTAACATTATCTGTAATACTAGTTCCCCAACTTCAGTGTGGCTGAAAAAAATCTCCTACCAGCAAATTGTGAATTACCCTCAGCAGTTCTTAATTGTTTCTGAATATTTAAATATCAAATACATTCAAAGTTTTCTTATACTTTTCCAAATTGTCAAAATGTAATTTTTGACGTTTGTTGTCATGCTCATTATGGTTATACTTTATAAAATGAGCAGTTCCTCATTTTACAGGGGTCAACTGCACATTTTAAGGCATTTATAGAACCTGTAGTGAAAAACAGTGAATGGTTATTTCATTAAAAATATGTGGTCAAATTCTTTAGTAACAATTTCAGGCCCTTCCTGCCATTTCCCAAAAACATAGGATGTGCATAGTTTTAAGGATCATTCTAATGGTTTTGAGGACACACTTGATACAGGACAATACTAAAACTTGAATCCATTAATACTGTATAAGAAGCAACATTAACAGCCATTTCCTGATGGAGAAATTCATTTTATAATGGATAGAAGACATTCTAATCAAATAAGGTTGTACTCAAATTTTATTTCAAACAGCAATAGCAGTTCATACAGTAGCCTTCAGTTCTCATTAACTGTTTTTGGAGCTGTAGTTCTTATTGCTGGTGGTAAAAATAATAAAGACTTCAGGTTGGTTACCTGATGTCTTGGGTTTTCTATGATTATCGATTGTTGTTCTATTTTATAGTTTTGTCAGCTTTTGTTTAACTAAAACCCAATATTATGCTTGGAAATAAATATAACATATTCATAATAGTATTTTGTATCTTTCATTCTTATATAATTTGATATAGCCATTAGAATAAAAAATATTGGAAAAATATATTTCGTAATATAGTGTTAAAACATCCAAGAGGGAGTGCTCATTACTGCTTTTTGCACAGATTGCTGAGTTATACCAATTTGATCCTTCTTCATCTTTGTCTGGAGATGAGTTTGCATTGTAACTTTTTTTGGCACATAAGGAATCGACAGCCATAAATCTCACCCATTTCTGAACCAGGTGTGCAGACAGCGTGTGAGTGCCTGAAGTTCACACGGCTGCATAAAGTGTCAAACAGAAATTATGGGTAAACAGGTTTGTTTAAAAATCATTTTGCAAAATTTTT
Organism: Lepisosteus platostomus; assembly: GCF_059453375.1. Classification (NCBI taxonomy): domain Eukaryota; kingdom Metazoa; phylum Chordata; class Actinopteri; order Semionotiformes; family Lepisosteidae; genus Lepisosteus; species Lepisosteus platostomus. The sequence goes on along the minus strand of NC_142627.1, from coordinate 19,492,751 downwards.
TGATGTAAAGAACTTGTAAAGCTGTAAATAACTTGGAGAATGTTTTCTTTTTGGGCTACAGGTATCCTTTACTAATATGTAACACGGGAAACCTTTAAATAGCAAGACTAATGCTTGCTAAAGATGCCGATTTTTGTTATGATGCTGTTTATTGAAATCTTATATTATCAGCCAAACCAAAAATGGTTCATGTTTTTAATTGCAGAACCGTAGTTGCTACTTAAAATCATAAACTGGTAGTTATTATCGTATGTAAAATTCTAATAAAGAGGATAGTGCTGCTTCTCTCTCTGCAATAATTCTACTGTCCTGCACCAGAGCTTTACAGATAGCTTTCGCACAGGGGTTACTGTTGTGATCTGATACAGGGCTTTGGATAATCTTTTCTTTCTTGCAGCCAAGAAATTAAAAGACGAGTACGAAGTGTTTTGTTTTAAAAAGGAGGTCTTTCTGAACCAAATTGCGTCCAAATAATTGGCTACACTAATAATTTGGGAAGGGGGACAGGTCATTGCTGAAGAGTAATGCAGTGTGAGGCCATTGACCTGGAGGTGAATTTCCCCCCCCCTTGTTGTTTAGAATTACCGGAGGCTACAGACAGATTTTATGGAGGATGATCACGAGCGTGTAATGTCAGTGACGTCTATGTCTGTCCAGCTCTTCACTGTGCCCACTATGGTGAGTACTGTACAGGCTTGGCTTCTGAACGCACTGAGCGTCCCCACTTTTGCCTCTTCTTTGCCTTCCCATTAGAATTTTGAACGATTGCAGAGTGACTTTGTGAAAGATGACCACGACAGAGAGTTCTCGGTTACTGACCTCTCCGTGCAAATATTCACGGTGCCCTCGCTGGTGAGTATGTGTAATGGTGAGCAGACTAGTGTAAGCTGGAGTGAGAGCCTACACAAGACACCTGCAGTATTACCTGCGACATCTTACGGCAGCAGTGGTTCCAACTTAATTTAATCCCGTCAATTTAAAATCTTTTTTTAAATAAAAGTTTAGAAGTAGTCAATAAACGGCCAAAGGCTTATTGACTGTTGTGGATTAAACCGTATTCATTAAGAACATGGAGATTCAATAAATACCACAATTTAAGAATGCAGCGGTAAGACATTTTTGTGCTGAATTTCTGCTGCTCATGAAATGATTTGCTTGCTAACTTTGTAAAATATATTTTATATCTTGATTGTGCTATTTGTACTACTCGATTCTTAAAAAATAAACCCTTTGAATGTCCATTTGAATGTGTGATGTAAATCATTTAGTAACAAAAGTGCTAATGATGTGCTGCATGGTTGCTGTTCTTTCTTACCTCTCTGTATACAATATCAAGTTGTGTTTTTCTGTTAAAAATTCTACAGATTTAGTAGTTTTGATCTTTGATCTTGTTGATCACCTCAAGTTGTGTACATTTTTTTCCTACATGTTGACTTGCCAATACAAAATGATTTAATGGAGATAATCCAATCTGCTGGCCTTTCTGGGGTAAATCTGTTACAGGGTTTTTGGAACAAAACTTCTTTAAGAATAAATAATGTAGATTCAGTTTTTGTAATTTTTTATTGAATATGTCTTATTGAAATTTTAAAATGCCAGATGAAAAAGGGATCATTGATATAGTTTATAAGGCTTGCTGCATGGATTTAAATGGTGTATCCTAGCCATGTATTGCTGGTGAGAGGCAGGCTCTTGAGCAAGTACTGTCTTTCAGGCACGGATGCTGATTGTGGAGGAGAACCTGATGGCCACCATCATCCGCACTTTCATAGAGCACCTGCGACACAGGGACCTCCAGGGCCGCTTCCAGTTTGAGCGCTACACAGCACAGCAGGCCTTCAAATTCCGCCGTGTGCAGAGCCTCATTGGAGACCTGAAGTAGGACTGGATTATGCTTACATAAAGTTTTAGCCAGCCTTTACCTGCAATTTAAAAAATAAAGCACCTAGGAATGTGTAACTTTGCCCTTAAAATGGGTTTTTGTCAGTTAAGTTTTACTGCATTGGGTTTCACCCTTAATTACTGAGAATAGCTGAGGACACATTGAACTTATGCTGTAGCTATTCAGTGAAGCTTATGCCACCATGTCAGAACAGTCCAAACCTTATGCTGCAGTACTGTCTGTGGCCTTTAAGGCTGTCTTTGGCATTTCTAGAAACATTGCTGCCAGTGCTGCAGTGGTTAGCGATGGCTTAAATAAGAACAATTGTATGAAAAGTTCTTTCTAAGTACTGCACGATGAAAATATCAGAACACTAGATTTTCACAGTGCTCATATAAACCCATCAATACTGTTGGTTTTGTTTACTGTATACTTAGTTTCATCTACAATTGATTTACTCATAGATACAGTCTTCAGAATCAAAGTAATTTCCTCAGGGAAACATATGAATTGTTGTGGTTTTCTTAGGTATGTTTTAATCAGTCGGCCATCAGAGTGGAGCGATCAACTCAGGGAGAAGTTCCTTGAAGGATTTGATGCTTTCCTGGAGCTATTGAAGTGCATGCAGGTAAATTGTTTGAATATGGGCGATTGTGACGTTTATCCTATACAATGAATTAAATCTTTTTGGTTGGACTCCAGAAGGCATCGATTTAAAGTTAGCAAAGAAGAAAAGGCCTATTTGATGTCATCCTTAGGGCATGGATCCTGTAGTTCGCCAGGTTGGACAGCACATTGAAATGGAGCCCGAGTGGGAAGCTGCCTTCACACTGCAAATGAAGTTGACTCATATCATTTCGATGATGCAGGAGTGGTGTGCAAGAGATGTAAGTGAAGGTTTGACTTTGCAGTCGACTTTGTTCAGTTACCACCGTTTTTTTCCACCGCCTCAGCTGCCTCTAACATCATTTTAAATTTGAATATAACATGCTTGTTCATAAGCTGCTGTTCATATACCATGCAAATAATTGTGAATTAGAGACAATAAAGTTACCCTTTATCCTGTAATCTGTTTTGGGTTTTTTTTGGCTGTTCAGGAGAAGGTCCTGATTGAAGCTTACAAAAAGTGCCTGATCTCACTGATGCACTGTCACAGTGGCTTCACAGATGGGGAGCAGCCCATCACTCTGAGCATGTGTGGCCACTCTGTTGACACAATCAGATACTGTGTCTCTCAGGAGAAGGTCAGCATCCACCTGCCTGTCTCCCGTCTGTTGGCAGGTAAGTCTCAAGCAGCCTAATTCAGTATTTCACTGAATAGCCATCCCATAAGCATTTTCAGATCTCCACTAAAGGACATTTAAAAGATTGCCCTAAATTCTTGTTCCTATTTCTTTCCAGGTTTGCATGTTCTTCTAAGCAGAACTGAAGTGGCTTATAGATTTCCTGAGCAGTTACCTCTTGTAAGTAATTTTTTTACAAGGGACTATATCTATTCTTTTAAGTTAAGGAAAACTTTAAAAAGTAATATGCATTTTACAGTATGGTTTGAGATTGTAATGGCATGGTTTGTTGAGAATGAAGGACCTGTACAGCAAACAAAATTACTGTAATGTGGCTGAAAACCAACACCTCAATATGGTGCCTTCTTCCTTTCAAAGCGACCTTTTCATTTAATTCTTCCCATTGCAGCTTCCAAAGGTGAATTTTGCCAGCCCTAACTGCTTATGTTTAAGCATTATTACAGTTTCTAAGAATAACATGGTATCTGTTCCTGCCTCTCAGAGCGAGCTGAGTCCACCCATGCTGATCGAACATCCCCTGCGCTGCCTGGTGCTCTGTGCGCAGGTCCATGCCGGCATGTGGAGGAGAAATGGCTTCTCGCTGGTCAATCAGGTGAGCACCAGGAAAGGCTGGCAGTGTGGTTGCACTTCAGCTTTGCCACTCAATAAAAAGAAAGGATCTAGAGCGGGCTTTGAGACAATTACCAGTAGTGTTAATAAATGTGATGTAAATAAGCTTTTAGTTCGTTTTAATGTCTGTTCCTGTTATGTTTTGATTGCACATTACACTGAGTCAATACGTCCCCTGTTCAGCTGTCATTTTAAATTTGTTCACCATAGCAAAATTTACTCTTTAAATGATGGATTTTATGAAGATTTAACTTCATAAAACCAGATTGTAGTTCTGCTTTCTTTGTTTAAAAACCTTTTATATTGAATCATATTATAATTCAAACCAACTGTAAAAAGGTGCCTGATACAAATGTTAATATTATAGTTTCCCAAACAAATCCATTTATATAATTTCTGGTTTGTAATTTTAAATATTTTGTTCATATTTGAATTAATGCATGAGAATGCTGCAAATTGTATAAAAAATGCTGAGAAGAACACGAATGATAATGTTGTAAATGCTTTTGAATGCAGTGTTCATGTTTAAATTGGGAACTGCTTCTGTATGCACCATTTGCATCTTGGCATCTTGACCTGATAGCAACATCTGCTAAATGAGTACGTTTTTTTGTTTCAACACTTTCCTGTGTGGTTTTTCTTCCAGATTTATTACTATCACAATGTGAAATGCAGGGTAGAGATGTTTGACAAGGACCTCATGATGCTCCAGGTAAACCAGCTTCTAAAATGAAGGAATCAATGGTAAATGCATGCTGAAAGTACAGCAGAATGTCCTGAACTGGTCAGTAGGGATCATAGTTACTCCCTTGTGTTAATCAGTTTTAATAAAAATATTTTTTTGAATTTCAGGCAGGTGCATCAGTGATGGATCCCAACCACTTCCTCATGATTGTCCTCAGTCGGTTTGAGCTCTATCACATCTTCAGTACTGCTGACTATGGGAAGAGATATGGTAGAGAAAACACGAACAAGGTGTTACTTCCTTACTTAACTACCCGAGTAGAAATAGAATAACACTGTGGCAAATACAAAGTCTAAGAGCTCTGTGCTGCTTTGGATTTTCATGTTCCACTATATGTGCTAATGTATACTCACTTTCCTGTCCAATTTACCTGTGTGGTAGACAAGATTGAATAGACCTTCCAGTCAAAGCAGTCTAGCTTCCTTCTCTCTTTTTCTACTTTCAAACTACTGCAGTTCTGTGGTCTATTTTCAAAATATCCACAGAAATAAATCAATGGTAAATGGTTTACTACTTTATTTTTATTTTTTGCTGTGAATTAGTAATTCACATAATTTTGCTTTATTTTAAACAAATCTTCCAGTTTCTGCTCTATAGAGCTTTGATCTGTTTGCTTAGTTATTAAAATGGCTTGGTGCTATACTGATTCCTTTTTTGTTCCTTACAGGACATGATACAGCAGAACAACACGCTTATTGAGGAAATGTTACACCTCATCATGATGGTTGTTGGTAAGCTGCATAATACCTGGTGAAGAATTTCTTCCTTATCATATTGCTTAGCAAAGTGATTATACTTTTTCCAAATTCATAATCAGTCTAGGTTGTAATAATGGCCAGTTGTATGAGTACTTCTGTCTCGCTGTACACCAAATAGCATACTACTTAAACTACTTGTTTGACACCTTTATTTATTACATCATTCTCTGATCAAAACTAAGTGCCTTAGGACTCTTTCTGGAGTGCACTCTGCTGCCTGCTGCAGCTATGGTTTTGGCCTTTTCTAGTGTGAGCATGCGGGGAGAAATGACAGACGCACCTCTCCGTTTCTTGTGCAGGTGAGCGTTTTACTCAAGGAATTGGTCAAGTGCAGGGGTGCGATGAAGTCAAACGGGAGATCATTCACCAGCTCTGCATCCGGCCCATGGCGCACAGTGAGCTCGTTAAGGCTTTGCCTGAGGATGTGAGTACTAGGCTGCGGTTCCTGGGGCACAGCGCCCTGTCCTACAGATAGGCTGCTCTATCAGGGAGTAGCCCACAGATACAGATAGTTCAAGTAGGTCGCTGCGTCAGCATGCGTAGGCTGTAAAGGATCAAGTAAAGATTTATTCCATGCTGAAAAGAGAAGAGGAAAAAAAGCGTTTCGGCTGTGGAGCCACACCCGAAGAAAGTGTTCTTCTCTTTTCAGCACAGATATAAAGATGTGAATTCAAAGAAACACTTGACAAATATAGACACACTGGTGGGTTTTTGGCTCGTACTTTAGATAGCTTTTTTTGAACAGCATATTAGTTTGCCAAATATTTTCATTATAGGATTGTTACTGATGTCCTAGACCAGTCCTTTACATTGTGTGTCAATGGTACTGTCATGCCACACTCTTGTGCCTTTTGGTTGCCATCTGCAGTACTGCACAGTAAGACTCGGATAGGTCATTGGATGTGAAGTACAGGGAGTAGCTGCTCAAGCAGTTAGCGCCTAGCCATGCTGGCACCTTCTAACAAACTTTCTTTGTCCTTTAGGAGAACAAAGAAACGGGAATGGAGAAAGTCATTGAATTGGTCGCTTCATTCAAGTATGTTTCCTTTTTTGGGCCCTTGGCTGATTATTTTTTCTATTAAATCCATTGCCATGCTTTCCTGATGGGTACCATTGACTTGTGGTGTATTTTCAGGAAGCCTGGGGTGACAGGGAGGGGCCTGTATGAGCTCAGGCCAGAGTGTGCCAAAGAGTTCAATCTGTACTTCTATCACTATTCCAGAGCAGACCAGTCCAAGGTACATATCTGTTCCCATTGTGGAGGTTTCTGATTTCTATAGGTTTTTATGATCACTTTCTGCAAAAGTGTGAGTTTGAAGAGCAAAAAAACAAGATTATAAACATGAAATGCTGTAGACAATGTAGAAGTGTCCGTAAATTAACAAGCTAGTGGAATTGTTAACATTTGTCTTTAATTAAGAATATTGATCTAATTTATTTACCAAATTAACTTCACTTTGATTTTATAGGCAGAGGAAGCACAAAGAAAACTGAAGAGGCAAAATGGAGAAAACACAGGTAATTTTCACAGCCCCTTGCAGTTTATCCCTTCAGCAGTTGTATGTTCAGGTTCTCATTTTTACAATAGATTCAAATTATTTTTCTTTCTTAGTGCTCAAATTCTGCTAATTTAAATCTAATTGCAAATATATATTGAAGTTTAGTGTTAGTCCTAAATGCTAATTTAGGAAATGGAGAAAAATATCTACAGACCAAACTGTTTAAAGTTAACAGAACTTTAATAGTTGTTTGCTTATCTTGCGGTGAAAAGCCAATGAATTTAAGTGGAAGCAGAGGTACACTCCAGAAATGGCAGTCTTTGTAAATTCTCTGAGAACATTTTCTGCTATCTTCATTTGTTAACGGCGGCTGAAATACTGAACGTATATGGCTCTGTCATTTCAAGCCATGAGAAGATGTTATTTGAGGACATGTAGGGAATGAGTATGGCACGTGAAGTGGTACTGAGAGTGATGGTTCTGTTTCTCTATTTCAGCTCTCCCTCCTCCTGCTCTGCCTCCCTTTTGCCCACTTTTTGCCAGCCTAGTGAACCTGTTGCAGTGTGATGTCTTTCTGAGCATCCTGAGCACAGTGCTTCAGTGGGCGGTGGAGCCCAGTGGGGGTTACTGGTCGGAGTCCATGCTGCAGAGAGTACGTATGTAACAGGCAACAAGCACGGGCAAATAAACTTAAGGAAATGTTTAGATCCAGCAGTGTTTTTCTTATTAAATTTTAATATTTAAACATTATATTATTTATTATATTTGTTTTTCTGTACTTAATTTTTTTTTCCAATTTGAAAAGGCTTCATTTGAATTGTTCTAAGTTGCATGTTTTGATACTTTGACAATCCACGTTCCAATTTCCTTACTCAAAGCAGTTCACAATTTTTCACATTTAATGCCCTTGCCACTAGTATTGTTAAAGTAACAAAAAATTCTCATTACACAGTAGCGAAGGTGAAAGCATACATTCTTGATTTTGTAGTGCTTCAAGGGTGCTGTCATTGTCAGAATTCAGTGGCTTCTTACCTCTGGCAGTCTCACTGTAGAGTGCAGTCTGACTGCTGGCAGCCCACTGATGTTCTCCATCTGGCAGGTGCTGCACCTGATTGGCATGGCCCTGTTAGAAGAGAGACAGCAGCTGGAGAACAGCTCTGAGGATAATGATGTTACCTTTAACTTTACACTGAAGATCTCCCGTGAGTCCAACTGTTCTCATATTCCTATCACAGACAACAGGGACATGTGTTTGAACAGTAATAATTTTCAGTGCCTTAGACAGTATTGCTTTTTTTCTTAATTCATCAGATGTACTGTTAAGTAGTTAAGTCTGCAATGTTATTCAATAACTGCTATTTTAAATTTGCTTGTTATATGAATGGAGAGTTTTCCTTTGGAATATCAAATTTAAGTGGTGCATTAAGAAACTAATATCCTTGATTTGATTCTGCATTGCATTCTGCCCAAAATATTTCTGGTTGTTCAGTTAAGGACTTGGTAACCTTTCCTTTTTCAAGGTCCAGGTGAAGCTCCCAGTAACTCTCCCAGTGTCTTGGCCATGTTGGAGACCCTCCAGAATGCAGCACACCTTGAGGTTCATAAGGATATGATAACCTGGATACTAAGGGTATGACTTTCAAACTTTCAATTTCTAAAGTGAAAAGGTATTTCAATGAATTCTGCATTCTGAAAATAAACAACAGAAATGTTTGCATGTTTTAGGAATTTAGCATTTGTGATTTATCCGTGTTAGGAGATCAGTGAAATATTCTGTATCTTTTACTACACAAAGATTATCAGTCTTTTCTGGCGGTATTGTTTGCTGTCATGCCATATGCAAAACCAGGGCAGAAAATGCAGTCCCAGCCACACGGTGGCAGCACAGGACAGCAACAGATTTTGAAGTTGCTTTTAGTGCTTGATTGCTTTGGGTACAGAAACTGTGTGCATGGGTGTTCATCAGTGACAAGTACAGTTAATTCCTAACACATCTTTTACATACTTAGAAACTTTAAGGTATAAGCAGTTTTCAGTTGCAGACACCATATACTGTATATGGTACAACTTTCTTTCCATCGCTTTTCAAATACATTTTTGTCATTTGTAATTAATTTAATCCAGAGAGGGGAAAAAAAGAAAAAAAATGCCACATTATATCTTTCTGCATTAAAGTTAAAAGTAGATTTGCTATTTGTTTCTAAGGGCTGATCATTTTCCCTGTAGACTTACAGCAACATAAAGAAAATACGTGAGCAGACTACTCCTAGTCCAATGTCTGAAACAGGAGGGCAGACCATTGAGGAGGTAAATATTACCATTGGGAGAGAGACATTTTTTTGAGAATAATAAAATTTAAGCAAAATAAAGTATGGATGAGAAAAGTATAAAAAAGTAATCGTTAACCAACAGATTAGTATTCTAGTTCTTGTCTTAAATTGTTTCAAATGTATATACTTAAGCATATTTCAACTATATGTATTTTGTCTGGTGTATATAATTGATCTTTTTGTGTTTTTGAGGTTTGATATTCTAATATTCATTAAGACAACTATCAAATTAAATTCAACATCCATCTTGTTTTGAGATTTAACTATGTTCTTATCAATCACTATGACTAGATACTGCCCCTTTGTTTGTGTAATATTGTATCTCTGTGTGTAGATGGTGCGGGACAAGGATAAAGCAGAGAGGAAACGCAAGGCAGAGATAGCTCGACTGCGCAGGGAAAAGATCATGGCCCAGATGTCAGAAATGCAACGGCATTTCATCAATGAGAACAAGGAGCTATTCCAGCAGAGCCTAGAGGAACTTGAGGCTTCAACATCTGCAGCTCTGGAGCACAGGTGGCCATTTCTGAAGGCAGTAGCAGACACGTTTACAGTGCAGAGTTAGAATGCCTGCCTTAATAGACCTTTAAAGAGATGGACATTGACTTTGCAATATGATGTGACTCATGGCAGTTCTCATACATCTCATGTCTGTGTTTTGCTTCCTTTGTTCAGCTCTTATGAAAAGGCATTTGCTTTTGTCTCACTGGTACCTCTTCCTTTCCAGCCCCACCTCCCCGGATACTGCCCTGGTGTGCGTAGGTCCCCGCCGGACCAGGGTCAGCGAGAAGAGGCAGGTGGTGACTTGTATCTTGTGCCAGGAGGAGCAGGACATCAGGGCAGATAGCAGAGCCATGGTGCTGGCGGCCTTTGTGCAGCGCTCCACTGTAATGTCCAAAAACAGGAGGAGGCCGTTCCATGATCCTGGTAAGAGAGCTGAAGCTCTCATCAGTGCTCCATGCCTCAATTCATCCAACTTTGTACCATTGACGTTGCTTTGTAGTGTATAAGAAAATATCTTAAACTTGTTCTTTATTTCATTTGTATGTTGAAGTATTTATTTCGTTAGCAGTATACCACTATTACTTAGTAATACTAAGTCGTTACGGATGGATTAGTACAGAATGACAGACTCTCTTCTCAGTTTCAGAGTAAACTAGAAGTAGAACTATGGTATTTAAACTGAGAGAATCACATCTTGTTATAAATGTTTTCTATTTAGTTTAATCAAGAAAAAGGAGAAATGCTGCTGAAATAGAAGAAAAGATCGAGTATAATCTTGTAATTTTCAGGTTGTTCTTTTCGTAAATAAAATTTTAATGCATATTCTGTAAGAGTAGAAATAATTTAACTAACAAATGATACTATTCCTACATTGTTCTTATTATCTTCTGGCTTATTGGACAGTTTAGTTGGCAGGGAATGTATATTTGGAAGTTAAATACCCCACACCACAAGGACAAAGGGTTCTAACAGATTTGAAAATCGGCAGCAAAACAAGACTGGAATCAACAACACTATACATTAATTTCAGAACGGGAAACACTTTTACTCAAGGGGATTAGTTAACTTTAGAATTACTGTGGCACAGCAGTAAACCCATATGTAACTTTGCCCCCAGATTAATTTGAACAGCTGGAACAAGCCATCCAGCTATGTTGCCATACCTGATAATGTGGTTTCTTTCAATAACTTGCTACATGCAATACTCAGAATTAATTGGCCACTAGCATGCAAAATAGATGAGTCAAACGGTGTCTCCCACTTTCAAACTTAAGCTCTGCTAATTATGAAACAAGGTGTTGACAAAGTTTATAGGTGATATTTATCTTCAATTCCAATTTAACTTGCATTTAATGTGTGCAGTTTTACAACTTTTTCTTATAGTGGGTACTTTTATGGTTGTGGATTTGTTTTCACCAGTAGTTAAATTAAACTTACAGGTAATTGCTCTTTTCAATGGAATGAAGCTGTATGTAGTATATAGTAATAAATACATTTAAATCACTAGTTAATAAAAGTTCTATTTAAAGGGCAATGAGTATTTTTCAATAAATTGGATGCAGTTAAGGCCCTTACCACTCATTACCATTTAAAGGAAAGGCAATTGGAAAATAAACAGCACAGATAGTGTTGTTTTAAGCAACTACAAAGATTGCTGCTGAGATGACAAGTACATTTCTCTTAAATATTTTAATTTGGCTGCATTTTCAATGTATAGAACCCCAAAGGTAGCCAAGAGAATTGCAAGTGATTTGGCCCATACATTTCTAAAAGGATGAAGGCAAAATATTTGCATTATATTGAATTACAGTAAATGTAATATCCCATTAAAATTCATGTTAAATGAACAAGCAAAAACCAAAGTGTATAAGTAGCATTTCAGAGTATATGAAGAAAATAAATTTCATATGTTTTGTGAAAAACAAAAATGGATGAATCGGACATCAGAAACATTTTGCACAATTCCAGACTACAACTTTGGTCAACAGGACGTCGTTCAACGTATGTCTCGGGAGAAAGAGCTGAACATTTTGTCTCCTGTGCTTAGAAACACACGACCCTCTGTTCATGCACCCTGACCTATCCTTTGGTACTCACACTGGGAGCTGTGGACACATAATGCACTCACACTGCTGGCAGAGGTGAGTACTGATCTCTAGCACTGAAGCATGGTTTTTACTATAGAACTTTAATCCGTACAGCAGACCTGCTGTTTCTTAAAAAGTAATGGGAGAACAAACAGGCACAAAGAGGTGCAGAACAGATAAACGGATGGCTAAACTTAAGAAAAGGGCAATGCGTACTTTATATTCAAAGAATACAGAACTAATTATAGGTATATGCTGATGGAATGGAAATATCAGATGCACATGAAGAGTAGACCATTTCGGATGTTTTTCCATTTATATTTGTACAATGTTACATTGACTGTATGTACAAAAAAGTAATCCTTTGTAAGTACGGTTACCAGCCCTTCAGGATTTTCATGAGGCCCTTCGACACCTGACTGCTCTGCGGTGTGAGTGTTGGTGTGACAGGCTGTCCCGACATCTTCACAGGTACTTCGAGGCGGTGCAGGCGAAGGAGCAGAGGCGGCAGCAGCGCCTGCGAGTGCACACCAGCTATGACGTGGAGAATGGCGAGTTCCTGTGCCCCCTGTGTGAATGTCTGAGCAACACCGTCATACCTCTCCTGCCCCTGTCTAGGAGCTGCAGCAGGTAAAGGCGAACCCCAGCAACACTTCATGAACCCGCTTCTTTCCTCCAGGCAGCAGATACACAGACAGTTTCTTCACATACAGAAGTTCGGAATTCACAAAGAGACGGCGACTTGGAAAATTGAATTTTGCGTTTCTGAATTTAATATGTTTGATGAATCATATCGATTCATTTGTCATGCGCTGCCATTTACCTGAGCTGAAGCTTATGTCTTAAGGGAGTAAAATTATTACTGGGCTCGCGTCCAAATGCTTCTTAAGGTTGAAGCTAAAGTGTTCGTGTCAGTTCTGGATAAACTCAGCAGGAGGTAAGTAAAAGGTTTAATTGACAGATTAGAAGACTTGAAAGCTGCCCTGAACAGCAAGGCACTTCCTAAGGAGATCCAACTAGAGATACAACTCCTTCAGCCTCATGCGATTCCTAGATGTTTCTTTTATCAGTATTACTATTCCACAGCCCTCTAAAGGGCAAAGGTTCACTCAGAACCTCTTATCTTCATACTGCACAACTATGCACCAATTATCAGCACTAGGTTGTGTAACTAATTTTGTCCATTGATAATCTATATAACTAAATTAAGAGATCTTTTTAAAGGTGTTATGTTGTGTCCAGCAGGAAATACTCATTACATTTCACATTACATTGTATAACGTGCCTTCCTTTGTGACAAACATTTAGGTCATGATGCATAACAGGAGGAAAAGGATTAAATATAAGGTATATCACAGAGTACCGAAGAGCAGTATGAACCCAGTCTTGAAATCATGATTTTGAATCCTTGCTTTATTTCCCAACTTTGAAAAGGATTCTTAAGCAGTAGCATACAACTGACCTGACTTTTGTGTTCAGGTGGGCTGGAGTACTCTAGTGTCCTGCATTTGCCACACAACAGATTTTCCACGGTTCTGTGTGCTTGCACTGTTTTAAGCACGGCATAATTATTACCTCTATGGCTGGTGCTTCATGAGCCCATTTCCAAAGCGGGTGTTGTGTAAAGAACGAATAAGTGGTGATACTGCATTTTAATAATACTGAACCATTTATTTTCCAATTACAGTTTGCTTTGTTTTTCTTTTAGTTCGGCAGAGCAACCCAACCTGAGCCAGTGGCTTAAAACAGTATCCTGGCAGATAAAGGCTCTTCACTCTTTGCGGAGAAAACAGGACTCATCCAGTAAGTTTTTAAGATTATCCTTTTTTCACAGATTTGTCTTGGTTTTAAACATTTGTTTTTATAGTTGGGATCAGACTGTGTGAAGCTTCTTATGCTTATGAAGTAGTAATTCAGCAGTAGTGAGTAAAATTAAAAGTAGCAAATATGGAAATATATGTGCATTATTAAAATGCTAGAGCTACTGTGTAGGTAGCTTTTATTTTCTGTTCCTTATCCTGCAATTAATTACCATAAAAAGCTTCTTTTATTAAACTGTATTTTAAAATGTATCTTTCATACCTGATTTATATGTAAGTGCAGTAACAAATACATGTCAAAAAAGCAATTTATGCTACTAGAAACATTTTCACATTAAAAATGATAGTGGAGCAAAATATTTAAACTGTCTGTTGAAATGTTTTTGGCAGTTAACCAACACTGGTGTTTAACAGGTAGTCCAGGGGCTGATGATGGAGAGAGAATGGATGAGAATCAGCTTTCAGAGGGATTCAGACCCGACCTGATTCCTATGTAAGCACCATTTCATAAATGGGATTCTGTAATTCTGTTGCAAAAGGGCTGTGATGATTGGAATGAAACCTCGCAGTTTTAAGGTAGAAGTTGAATGTTTCACTGCTTTTGATTTTTATGGGGTACAGGATTTTAATGGCAGCTTGCTAAGATTTATGAAAGAATCGGCACTTGCAGGTTTAAGTTGTCATGCTTATTAAACTGTTATGTGTGAATTAGTTTAGCAATGGCAGAGATGTTTGTTGTATTAACAGTGTGACAGCGGAAAGTTTTCACCATCGAGGTTAAAGGAACAGGAACAGTTGCCGTCTTGATCAAGTATCCAAAAGCTAACGTGCTCTATTCCATGGTTTCTTTTTGTGATCTTATGTTGTAGGAACCCTTACTCAGGTAGCATTAAGGAAATGCTGACCACATTTGGGACAGCAACCTACAAAGTTGGCCTTAAGGTCCATCCTAATGAGCAGGACCCCCGCGTGCCTATCATGTGCTGGGGCAGCTGTGCCTACACTATCCAGTCCATTGGTAAGTCCACCCTAGGGAAAAGCCTGGTCCTGTACACCACTAATCCTAACAGCTGCTGGAGGCTGACATATCCACCTCTCTTGGTATCAATGTACGGGGTTCAGGGTCTTAAAAGATCAACTTTGGTCTTAGAAAAATATCCTTGACTAATGAGTAATTTTTATTATAATTTGAAAATGAGAATTGTCCCATGTGCTTGAGCACAATTCAGAATTCCTTCAACAATAAAATGAATCCTATACTCTGTTGAACCAGAATCAGTCTTTTTAGGAATTCTAGTCTCAAAGCCTTTTATTTTTTTAGCTTTCCAGAGTTTTTCTTGTCAATAAAAATGCTCAGAAATGGTTAAATACTACTTGCTCTGGAAGCAAGCTAATAATTTACAAGATGCTCTAGTAGACGTATGAGAGCTTATTCTTTTTCAGGTTTGCATTTAAGTCTCCTTTTACTATGCCTAAGTTTTTAAAAAGCCAGAACATGTTTGCTGATATCTGTTTAAACAATGTTCTCATTTTGTTCCCTAGAGAGATTGTTAGCTGATGAGGAGAAGCCTTTATTTGGAAGTCTGCCTTGCAGACAGGTGAGCTTGGACATTCCGTCTCTCACGACTTCTGTATCAATTACTTTTCATAATCACATTTAAATCCTTAAAAGATTGATTATGATTTTATCTGCTATTAAATTATTTCAGTGCTTCTCAAGTCACCTATGCATTCATAACTCCTTTGCTAAGATGTTAGTCAGGAATGGCAGCATGTTTTCGTGCATGAGTTTGTAACATGCAACGTCATGAGCATTTAATGCCAATACTGGTGTTAAATTTCATTAATTGGTTACTTATATCATAACCTGTAATATAATCCTCTTCAGGATGACTGTTTGAGATCCTTGACGAGATTTGGGGCTGCATGCTGGACAGTTTCCTCTCTCACTGTGGTGCAGAACCACTTCCTCAGACTGTTAGCAGGTGGGTTTATTTCTTTATTTTATGAAATTTGGGAAATGTTATTAAAGTGTTGTGGTATAGGACCGTAAAGTTGTGGATGTGTTCAGTGTACTGAGACAAAATGACTTGAAAATGCAGATCTAAATCTGTTATACCATAAAATATCCCTAGAAACCTTGTTTTAATTTAAAAAAATATATGAGGACTTTAATTCTTTAATGATCTGTTTGTGTCCAGCTCTAGTTCCAGATGATCAGGTGGAGAACATCCCTTGTATTCTTGACATAGACATGCTCCACTTGCTGGTGAGTATGCCACAAAACAAAATTTAAAACCTGACGATTTGAAAAGAACTGTAATATTTCCAGAGCAAACTGTTTCATGTTAAATATCTTCTTCAGTACAAAGTAACCTTTATGTTCTTGTATTCATACTTTCACTTGTATAGTAAGTTTTTTTCCTACTTTTGACATTATGGGAGACTGGCCTATGTTGTTGTGAGTACACTAATGCTGTGTGTGCCTGTAGGTCAGTCTAGTGCTGTCGTACCCGGCACTGCACTGCCAGGACTCCTCAGGGCTGAGCTTGGACACGGCGCAGCTGCACATTTTTCATCTAGTGACTGTGGCACACATTGTCCAGATCTTGTTCACATCTGTGCCAGGTAGGAAAGAATTACTCAGTCGTATGTCATCTGTGAATCTTTCATTGTATGCTGGAACTTTGCAGTAACATACACATTACAGTAGTTCATCCAATGTCATTAGTAGTTACAATCATAGGTTGTTTTTATATGGGTTATGCCCTCCCAAATGAAATACCTTTATAATTGTGCAGACTCTTCCTTTTGATTAGTCTCCTTTTGATTTTGATTGTGACATGCCGTGTTCAGCAGAGACATCAATGGACCAGGAGAATGCTTCAGGGGAGGAGGAATCAGCAGCCTGCTTCTTGTACAGTGTTCTCCGGTTGCACCTGGGAAGGTAAGGGGAGCTGTTTAGGGCTCTAATGGGGCTCTTGTATTCTCATTTATTACCCTAATAAATACTCAGTACCTTCTTTTTATTGACTAAGGTCTGTGGTTGGAGGATTGGTTTTTCTGGTCATTCTTGATGTTTTTCCTGCACTTAATGACCTACGTGCACTTTGACAAAGACCAAGATTAAGGCAATGCAGTGGCTAACACTGAGAATGTAGTTTTACTAAACACTATTGAATGTCTTTATTGGTTGCAGTGCCTTAAGGGAAGACCTCTCAGGCTGGCACCTGTGGCACTGTGTAAAGGCTGGCCTCATGCCGTACCTGCGTGGGGCAGCGGTGTTCTTCCATTACCTCAATGGGGTGCCTCCTCCTGTAGAGCTCCAAGGTAATTCTCGTCATACCCGAATAGTGGAATGATGTTCACATGCATGACTACTGGTAAATCCACAGCACTCAAATTGCGCATAAATGTTGTTTCAGTATATACTGTGGATGAAAAACATGATTTAAAGAGGGTGGAGGGGGGGGGGAGTTAAAAATCTTAAATAGCAAGTTGCATTTTTAACAAAGGTTCTTCATTAACGCTGCTTGTACTTCCTGCTGTTTCCATTTGTGTATGTCCAGTGCTTGGGTCCAGCCAGTTTGAACAGCTGTGTGGGTATCTTTGTCTACCGCCCAACCCCTTCCAGCTCTACCACGCCAACAGGGAACTTTACGACCCTCTCTTGCAGGGGTATGTAAATGCACTGGTCAAGTGTTCTATCGACTTGAATTAGAACTAAGTGATAAGTATTTTTTTGTATGTTTTTTTTTTTCCTTTTGTTATTTCTAAAATATAATTAAAACTTTACCTTTCTAATTATAGTACATTGTTTTAACCACTCCATCTTTCTCTTAATTCTGTGTCAAAAAAGTTCCAGAAATCACTTACCAATAGTCTGATTTATCCTTCTCTTCCAGGTGGTGCTCCCACTCCAGTATACAAAACTATCTACAAAGCAGCACTCCTCTTATAAGGTTAGCACAGTTAACTGCATTAGGAATTGTTTTTTTGTTGACAGTATTTCAGAAGCTGCTTTTAAACAATATTGGTATGCATGGACCCTTCAACCCTCCATATTTTTGGAACTGGGTAGATAGAGGTAAATACACATGACCATTGACAGGAAAGCCAAGAAGGGTAAAAATAGTAAATTGTGCACCAATTGGAATTCATGGCATTTCTTCCCTCTTTACCCAGCTACCCCCGTGAGTCTAATCGACTGATATATCTTCCAGATGATTACAGCTCTCTTATCAATCAGGCATCAAGCTTCACGTAAGTGTTTTTCTGTATTACACTGTTTTTTTCCTGTTGTTTAGGACATCTTAATTTTGATTTGACTTCATCGTAGCAACTGTGTGTACAGTGTGCAAATCTCGCTGCCTTTATTTTCTGTAGGTAAATAGCAGCCTATAAATCTAAGGCTTCTTAAATTGTTTTTGCACAGCTTATTAGAAAAAAAACTTTCTAGTTCTTTTTCCTTTGGGTGATCATTGATTGCAGACATTTGAATCTTATCTTACATTGTTTTGACTGAGCCTCCGCTAAGTAATGTATGTGTATGTGTGGCGGTGTTTTGTAGGTGTCCAAAGTCTGGTGGAGACAAGAGCCGAGCACCCACACTGTGTCTGGTGTGTGGCACCATGCTCTGCTCTCAAAGCTATTGCTGCCAGACGGAGTTGGAGGGGGAAGATGTGGGAGCCTGCACAGCTCACACCTTCACCTGTGGAGCTGGAGTTGGCATCTTTCTTAGGTAAAACCAGATTCTTCTCCTGAACCAAACTGTAGAGAGAGAGAGAGCCCACTTACCTGGATGAGTATTGACATAAATCAGAGCCTTTAATGCTGAGTCATCAGTCCATTAGGTCTCTGTTTCTTGAAAGTGACGGACTGTTTTATTGTTGTCTTTCAATAGCAGTGTCTTGCATTAATGTTCTAATGACCATTTCAGAGTACGGGAGAGCCAGGTGCTGTTCCTTGCTGGTAAGACGAAGGGATGTTTTTACGCTCCGCCTTACCTGGATGACTATGGAGAGACAGATCAGGGACTTAGGTGAGGCTCCTCCTGGCCTTTTCTTTTACATTCTACTAAGTGAGATTAAAAACATCTCCTTTCAGGAGGCAAAACAGGCTTGTGAAATGTGTATACATGTGTGCTTACAGGTCCTTGCTTCCACTTAGTACTTTGGTGAAAGTTAACTTTTCAGTATCCACGTTGAATTATGTAATTGTATTGTCTACTTGTATCATTTTTGTCTCCAAGTATGATTAAGTTTCTCATAGAAATTGGGGGAAAAAATGAAGGTGCAGATGAAAATGAGCAATTCAGCCCTTTTTGCACACGATAATAGAAGGTCCAGTGTTATCATGGTTTTCTTTTACTGAACACATTCAGTGAATTAGGAACTACAGCCGTCACTGATGGGAAATGTCACTACATTTCCCATCAAGGTTTCTAATTAGGCCAATTGCATTATGCTAGCTCCTCATTTCTGACCTGCTTTCCTTCGCAGACGAGGGAATCCTCTTCATCTCTGCCGTGAGCGCTACCGCAAGATCCAGAAGCTGTGGCGGCAGCACAGTATCACAGAAGAAATAGGCCACGCTCAAGAGGCCAACCAGACCCTCGTGGGCATTGACTGGCAGCACTTGTAGGCTGCCCGTTGCCCAGTGGAGCCGTGCACTTGGCAGTTGACTGGACTGCCCAGTCTTGCTCAGAGCCAGACAGATAGACGGACTTTGCCCCGTTTAGCCAAGGGGATACTGATGCACAGAGGCCATGGTCACTTGAAAGAGAGGTATTCTTGACAGCCAGGCTCTGCCTCTGCTTCCTGTAGTCCACCCACTTCCCTCAACAACATCTAGGTCTGTGTGTTGATGAATGCAAGTAGCATTTCTGTTTGTCTTTCGATTTTGTTTTAAATTCAGGGGGCTGCTCCTTCAGTTTCCATCTTCAACAGTCTTTTTTTTTAATGTAGTGAAAGAATTTAGCCATGCTATTTGGCATCAATACAGCAGAGACGAATGGATTAATCTTTATTTCCATAAAAATAATTAATTCATGTTTATTCAAATGGAATATTAAATTATTTTTAATTTAGTATGTTGCTTTTCTGTTGAATTATTTTAAACTGAACAATTGATATTGAGCAAGCACAATTTTCTTGTCGTATCTAAACCTAATTCAGATAATACTAGAAAAGCTGACAAGATATCTGTAATTTTGTTTTTCCATTTAGTTCTATAAAGAAACAAAGTATAAAAAATTTCTAATGTTCATGAAAGTGAACCTCGGCCCTACAGGTCATTCTGCTTAGTATGTTTTTCTCATTAAAGAGAGCCCTGTAGGTTTGTGAGGCTGAATGTGCATTTCTGCATCAGCAGCATCTAAGAGATACCTGTTTGTTCTGTGTTCAGAATCTTTGAAACATCAAACTTCATTGGAGGTCCTGTATTTCTTGTTCTTATGAAGAGCATTAAATATCCAATTTTTTGCATAGTTTTGTAAGACATATTACACAGGCCTCAGCATCACTATATCTACCTAACTGTTCTGCCTGTGATTTACCTTTTATACATTTTTTAATGTCATCTATTTTTAATGGACACTTCCCTAAGGAGGTATGTACAGCATAACAGTAATTTGCTGCTTATAAAGCCCACAGAAATACAAAGTGATTTTGTGATGTCTTGAAAATAAAGTACCTGCTGTTAGACTGCAAACGTTTTCACAAATAAGCAAGCTTAAAGAAAAGTCCAATTTTGGAAATGTACTGGTCATTGAATGTAGCTAAAATTACAGGGCTACAGCATACTTTAATGTACTTGCCTATAATGGGGGGTTGTTTACCATATAATAGGAGTTTAAGATGTTTTTTGTTAAGATTAGGAATGCAGCAGTTCACACCATCATGAATTGGCTATAACAATCAGACAGCCTGTGCTAAGTGCAGTTTTACAATTTTTTAGCACAAGGCCTCAGCGTTTAACAAATTCAGTAAGTGTTGAATTGTACTGCTAACTCACCCCTACACCTGACCTGAATTCCAACGGAATTTGTTGATGCTCTCTGTGCTGGTTTCTAAATAACATTTCAAGGGGTTTTTGCAACTTTGCACCAAACTGGTTCTATCAGAGAAGGATTTAATTGAATTACTTCTGAGAAATGAATCAAGGTGCAGTTTCATTTTATTAAAGGTTACACAACAGAAATGATTTAGAAATGGAGATCATCGAGGTCTGTTTGATCTCACATAGCTAATTCTAATTTAATCTTGTGTTTCTAAATATATAAAGCCTTTCTTCCTAAAATTAACTATAAAATTTGCTTAAAGAACCCAATTTCACTTTAATTTCACTGCAACTAAAAGTGAGTAAATAATGGTCAAGATTTATAAGAACAAATTAATGATCCACCGATTAGTTTATTACAATTATAGCAGTCCTATAGTAAACAGCACAGAAAGACTGGGTCTATAAGGTGTAGAAATGTTTGCCCATAAATTATCGTTTGCAGAATGAGATTTCCTGGGGGAAGTATAACGTTTTAAATGTATGAAAGGTAACAGTCTTCCGTATTTAACTAGAATCTGCTAGTATGTGAAAAACCCGTCTCTGCTTGAGAGTTTGGGAGCTGGAGTAGTTCAGGTAACTAGTGCAATGAAAAGAGTCCAGTTCATGACGACCCTGAGAACATGGAACATGCTTGTTTGTGTGTGTGTGGCTTTCTTGAATGTTTACATTTCAGGAGATGATATTGTTTGTATCTTTAGGTATTTAAGTAAATTCATTTTATTGTGCATAGTGATGGGTGATCTCCCACATGAATTGTAAACAACTTTTGTAATGTTTATTTTGTGATTGGATAGGGAAATTATTTAAAGAGCAAATTTTACTCCTACATCTGAAAAGCATGTCTCATATCTTCAACAGATTTCATCCTGGTTCGCAAGTTTGTTTTGTTGGTGTTTATTTTATGAGAATTTCATGTATTTTAAGAGTGTATTCTGGAACAGTTTTCAAAATATTGGTATAGCAGACCTCCATGTTACAATTTTCTCCCCCTTTTCAGTTTTCCTACTTTTATTTTGACCTCTTTATTTCTGAATCATCTTTATAATCCATTTATTAATTAAACTAAAGTGTTGTGAAGTGTGATGGCAGAATAAGATGAGAACTTATGATCAATCTCTAAAATTCCCATTGCTCAAAATGTGTTCTAAGGTCATGGCTTTATTAAGTTTGTCCCCTGGCCCCCTGTTCTCTATCACTCTTGTACCAACAGCCCATACACATGAGGTTGCCTATTCTATTCTGCCGGAGCAATGTATAAATATATTTTGCCAGCAGTGTAAGTTATGGGACACATCTGAGTGTTTGAGTTGTAAATCAATCTGCAGCTTGAAATTCTACCAGCAACACCTAGCTATATTAACGTACAGTCAGAATCCTCCCACTACTAGCTAAAAGTACAGCGCTTCTTCATTAACTGGGATGTAAATGGGTTAACATTGTATAACGTAGGTTTTCTGTAATATGTTGTTACTTTTCTAGGCGGTGTTTCAGAGGTGGCTCTTCTTCATGTGCCTCAATTTCTCGGTGTGTAAGCAGCCACCCATAATTGTAGTTGAACTGTATCCCTTTTGTGTATAGATTTTTCCAATTTTTTTGTTCTTCCTGCAAGTTTGGTTTGTTAAAGCTATTTATACTTTAAGCTTACACTTCAGGTTGGAATTTCAGCCCTCCTTAAACATCAGACCCAGGAACATGCTGCCTGTTTTTTTTCCTGCCTTTTTTTCATGACCACACTTCTGATCCTGTCACTGTTATTCAGCAGATCCATTTAGTTTTTGCTGACTTGCAGGAATGAGACAAAACTATGAAGAATATGTTATCTTTACAGACAGGAATACTTAGCCTGGTTTGAATTCCCCCCCCCATCTTTTTCTAAAATACAGCTTTACATTCTGCAGTCTTATTATTCATTTGGCATGTTCCCCTTGTATTGTAACTCGCCCTTTCCCCAGATGTTCTGTGACATGCTTCCAGTATTGAGGATAAATTATTACATGTAATAAACTGACTTGTTAATATGTGAATTCTTGTATAAATGAGTACACTGTACTATATTGTAAAAAAATAAAAACAAAACAAAAATGGCTTGGTTAACTAAAATCTTTTCACGTTCAAAATGTCAAACTTTGCAATTATCCTTGTGTGTGTCCTGTTGAGGATTGCATTTGTCTACCATTATCCCAGTTCTGTTCTAAATCTATCAGCACAATTTTCAGCTAATATATAGGTCGTTCAACACCTTTGTGTGTCACCTTCAGAAGCTGATTGTGTTGGAGGCGATTGAATAACTGAGCATCTCCTGACAGACTAACCTAATTTAACTTTCTTACATAGGCACCAGCTGTTCCCCAGGTAGCAGCACTGCTGTAGCTAAAGAGGAGAATTGAGACATAGAAAAGGATCAAGTGAAAGTATCTTAAATCACATTTGGTCCAGTTGTCACAAGAAGGGAAGAAGCTTCTTGTGATTCTTTGCAAGCCTATTGTTGGTAGCCTAAAAACGTGGACACCCATATACTTAAGTAAGTATATTTAAGTCTAAATAGTTAACATAATGGCAAAACAAATTGCAGTAAAACAAAGGGTTTGTAAGTGGAAAAACTTCACTGCCATTGTAGCTAAAATAATGGTCTAAAGCTTTATTTACTCTGATGCTGTGGGATACAGATGTGGAGTTGCATGTACTAAGGTTTCCACTGCTGTGTTAAAACAACTGTGTGATTTATCTGTAGCCCCTGTTGTGTTGGCATTGTGCCTGGCACTGATATTGGGACCTACCACAGTGATTATGGATACCCAGTATGTGTGGCAGTGGGAAGGGCACTGCAGGACGTGCCGTGCAGGATGTACGTCTTTCCCCTTTCAATCCTTTTGCGCTGCGTCAGAAAGACAATTATTGTCATTGAGGCTGTTCCTAGAAAAGGTCCGTGAAGGTTAAACCCATAAAGAGCATCTAAGCTACTTAGGAGTTCTTATCTCTTTAACTGCTGTTTATGTTCTTTGGGTCAGTGAGAACAGAAAGAGAAAATGGAATCTTATTTCCTTTTTTGGAAATACTAAAAAATACCTCTCCTCCTTTTTTATGTAGGTTAAAATAAATTGCTCTGGTTAAGAAACCAGACAGCAATGTAGAAGTATTACACTTGCATGGTGGCAACAACTTGACAATATGTTGTTCTGATGGCAGACTTTGGTTCTATTTAACCTGATAAAGCAAAAATAGATCTGGATTCCCTAAGGGTCACCTGGACTTTTCTACACACCACTTTGAAATTTAAAAGATCAATGCTTTGAAACAGACATTTCAAACCAGGAACTTTTAAGGAAGGCCCTAAGCAGAATGTCAGAGGTCCAAAACTTGTCTAGAATAAAACTCCAGTTGCTTAGAAATGTAAGATACCTCAGACTTGGCAAAGGCGAAAGCCAGCACTGGCTGCTGAATTGTATAGCCTCAGAATGCACAGGTTCATCTGGTCAAATCTGTGTTCAATTATTAAAATAATAGGTGAGTTTAAAGCTCAAATTTGCAGCTTTCTGGCAAAAGGTTCTGGAGATGACAAATGTCGATACTGGCAGTAGACAAGTCACTAGATATCCTTTGGCTGCATATGAAACTCCACATAACTTTTATTATGATGTTATTTATTCCGTAGATACAAAGAAAAGCATGTATTAAAGATTTTGGTCACACTTTGGTTTAATGAGTTGCAAAATTACAGTTTATAAACGGATAAATGAACTGTTAACACATTTATAATGTATTACTGATGGAACAAGCTACCTTCTACAAAACAAATCCAAGGGCTACACTAGAGGGTTAGGGGTAGGGGTGTAATTTACACTAGTAAATATATTCATGCTTTATTTATGTGTGGACTTTGCAACTCCTAATCCAGTGTTACTAGTTTTTTTTTTTTTACATCTCTAATGTTAACAATAAGAAAGACATTTGTTTAAAAAAAGCACTGTAGTGCATGAAGTCTTAAGTACTATGTTTTTTGCTCAAAAGTTTTTTTGTTAAAAATTTTGAAATGATCTACCTGAATGTTGGTATTGAGACTCAGCTTGCAGGGTATGTACTCAATTAGATTGACGGCGAACCTGCAGACCTGGACAATCATGTTAGCTGCCAATACTACCTTCACTTCAGCACTGTGCAGCAGTATCAAGATGAAAGGACAGCCTCTTTAGCCTCTTCTGCATTTTCCTTCATGATAAATGCTGGTAGAGATTCAGATGCCCAAAGCCATTTAATGTTTTCAAGTATCACAGCAACACTCTCTTTTCTGGCTATTCTGCAAAGCAGGCTCTCAGAGTACGGCTCTAATACGTACAGTACAACCGGTGCACAAAGACCTAAAGCAGCAGGTTAACCACTGTTGTCCAATCTTGTCAAGCACTGTGTACGTGAACTCCATGTGTCCTTTTTAAAAAGATTGGGCATTTTCATTTCAGAAAAAAATATCTGGTTTTATGCAAGATGTCTTTAATATTGTGCCTACTTGTAAGCAGCAGAAACCTAACAGCAAATTTGCTTAGTCAGCTGAGACAGGACAGAGACAGTCTTGGGTAAATCTTTATACACGTTATCAAACAGAGAAGAACCAGCTAACTTACTCTGTAGGAATGGACAAGACAGAAGAGTGTATATAGAAATTTACAATTTACAGGAAAGAGTTAACTTTTCAAAGTACAATGGAAGAAAATACTTACAAAGATAAGTAAAATATATGTTTAAAATTTAGCAACAACACATTGTGTTTAGTTGGAAATATGATCCTTAATGTCTATGCACATTTATAAAGAAGCAGTGTTAAAACAGACTCCATGAAATTGGTTCTAGAATCGGCTGTAGCTTCCTCTTGTCCGAACTATCAAATTCCAACATTAATTGCACCCAATTCTAAATCTCTTTGACATCTCCCCTTGTAAAGATGCCACAATCCTGGATGATTCATTGGAAAAAAAAACGATCTCTGACCCGACAGCTACAGTTGTGTCAAGGTTGTCGTTTGGCATGTCCTGCTAACCTCAGCAGTGAAGCCCACCCAATGTATCACCTGGGGACTTTTTGAGTTGGCAAGGACAGAGGTTTGACAGCTGCCTGATTCAAGGTGCTACCATGGCACCTATTTCTCTCATCCTTCTCTTGATGAGCTTTTAGCTTGATGTCCCTTTACCACCGTATAGCTGAATTCACAGTTTAAAGCAACCTGATCAGTGTGGCCTTAGAAAGTCCTTGAAAGGCAACTCTCACTGTCAGAATGATTCTAATATAAGAAAAAGCCTGAAGTGCCCCAAACATTACACACCAGACTTTATCAGTTTGTTTCTTCTAAGGGAAGCTGACTTGATTTCTGTTTTCTCTTCTGTGCAAGGTGCTTTGATAATGGTCAGATTTTTGTGCCTGTGCTTGCGCCCAGACCTAAGGTGAACCATTGAAAAACATACCAAGACTGACTTGAGCTGTGGCTTTAAAGGTTATCGGGCACCAGTGGAGAGGGCAAGTACCGAGCTCCAAGGAAGGGCGATGTGAATCGGGTTAAAGATCCTTTTTTTCAGTAGTACTTGAAATGTCAAACTAAAGAGTAAAATATATATATCTTTTTTTTTAAATGAGGGTACAATATTATAAGGGTGTAAATAATGGAATGTATTCCTGCTCTCTGGTTGCAAGATTCCTTATTGCAAAGCAAGACATGAGGCATGAACTCGGAGCTCAGCTGGGGTTGATGTGAGGGGATTTTTCATACGCAATTCAGATGGGTGACATTGGAAGACCGAAATTTACCACACCCATTAACTACCTGAAAAACGTCATGCTTTTTTTAAACATGTAAATGTTTTTTTTTTCTTATTTCACATTCCAGACGAAGGATTTTGTTCACTTTGACTGTGCAGTTTTGTCATGTAGGTGTTAGCGAGCGTGCTTTGTTTTTCTGTCTCCCGGCTGGGAGTGGTCTCAGTTCCGGTGAGCAGGACTCTCTCAGCTCACCGTGGCAACGGCCTGCGCCCCTTCTCCTGCCCCGCCCTCTGCGTCTACCTGATTGGTCTTCCCCAGGGCCTTGATGCTCTCCATGAAGGAGGAGAGGGTCTCCTTCACACTCTTCTCCAGCAGCCAACCTTCACTCTCGCTCTCGGGGTCTTCTGGGTTCGAGAGGGACTCCAGGGAGGTGTGCAGATACCGCAACCCTACCATTACCACCATCTGAGAATGCAAGAAGTAGACTTATTGCCTAGGGTATTAGCAAAATACTGCTGTTCATGGTTAGCGTCATGATAGCATGATCTGTAATATGCAAACATCAACCAAGATTTCATGGGGTGTTCCAAAATGTTCCAGATTAAGAGGTCAGTTAAGGAAAAACGGACATATTTCTGCTGTATAATTGAACTGTTTTCCATTGAAATACCAAGCTGATAACTGAAAAAACCCCATCTTGGCCTATCTTAATAATATTTATTAATATTATTCCACTGCTGTAATCCATGGTGCTAGGGGTGCTAGGTAGAGGTCTGTAGAGGAATGGAGTGGTGCTGATAACACAGACCTTTATACACCATGGCTGTCTCAGACTTTTTACTGGGGAAACTTGTTGGCGGGTGCCCTAGATTTGTGGGAAATGTTGTGTTGTTCTGTTTCTGATGTGTTCAATTTGCTTAAGGAAAAATTAGGTCTTTCTATTATGTATGTAACTGCAGTGTTCATTTAGTGCCATTTACCATGAAATAGACTTGGAATTAACCACAGCTCCTGAATATCCTCTGGCATACACATAGGAAAGAAAAGAGGATGGCAGGGTCATACTCTCTCATCTTTATCTGTCACAATCAGGCCCTTATTCCAATCCAAAAGTGTCAAAGCCAAGTTTCACGTGTTCGTTGAGCATTAAGAGGGTAAGTGGTCATGCAAGACAGCTTTAATTTCTCCTGGTCACCTCATATTCATCAGCATGACCACGTCAGGCAGTTTAACCACAGGGACTGAGGAAGGCAGGCAGGATCATCATGACCTTTGATGCCAAGGAGTGTCAGTGGTGCTACAATTAACAGTGGTCCCGTTGTGAGCAGAGTCACCTTCTAAGCAGGACCTCACAGTAGGGCAGGCACTGGGCTCTGTCATCCCCATGACACTTTAGAAAAGATTCACAGCATTTAATACTTTCAATTCCAATATATGGGGAAGGCTGTGTACTCCAATATGAGGCCCAGTAACCTTCTTAACATGTCATACTGATCTTGAGTTGAAACATTTGAAAGAACGAAATCTAAGAATCTGATGCTGTTAAATGTGATGCACTTCAATACATTCTATATAGCATTCTTTAAGATAAGGCACTCATGATCAGAGACTAAGTTGCCCACTGGTTAAAGTACAGGGACATTATCTGGAGGTACAAGCCTAAATCGACATTGACTCAATCTGTATAGCCCTGAGTATGAAATATAACCTTTGAGCTCTATCCCCTGAATGAGCTACAAAAACCCAAAGATAGATCATAGACCTGCAGATGGTGCGGTACTTGATGCCTTAAAACTTTGGATAAAATTATCGATTAAGCCACCACTCTTGTAATATGCTGCTATTTAAAATAAGTGCATGGCTCTGGTACCCACTTGCAGATCAATCACAATCAAGTGCAATCAAGGGAACTCAGTTCAATTCACTCCGATGCTGTTTGGAATTTTGTGATGTATGTGTTGAATTTATTTCCACAGGCAAGAGTACAAAAAGCTGAAAATATGTGATCCTATTAATTCTGGGGAAGAAATGACTGCATGAACCAAACCTAAAAAGCATACCATTTAACAACCCAAGACTGCCAATGGGTGTGATTTTCCTAGTGGTTTATAGACTTATTCTGAACGTCACTGGAAACTTGGGCAAGAATGCAAACACTTGTCATGCAGATAAAAGCAACAGGCAGCAAGGTCTTTTGGTGTCCTTTCCTCCTTAGCCCTTAATTAATGACCAAAGCCCTTAATTGAACCAATTACTGACTTATTTGGTCTTAGCCAATGAACATTTTAAGACATAAAATCTGCAGGGCTAAAGCTCTCTAGGACCAAGGGTGCAGAATCACTGGACAGTGACATGTTGCAGATTTTTTCCCTCTCTCACCTCCAGAAGCCAGACCAGCAGAACCATGCTGCCAATGGAGTTCATCAAGCCACCATAATAGCTGAGCAGGGCATCCCGGCAGCCGCGGGTCCAGATGTTGAGCTCCTCGGTGTGGTGGTCGTAGCTGTAGTGCGCAGAGTTGTTGGTGAGCTGGTGCTGGATGCAGGGCCGCGGGGAGCTGGGGTTGCAGCAGCTGAAGGGCACCCCATCCATCAGGTACTTGCCATCCACATTGCTCTGGATCCGGCTGCTCGCGCAAACAGGGAGACGAGAGCAACCGGTCGGTCACGGCCCACAGTCCACCAATGCAGACACCACGGTTTTTACAGCAGCGTGAGCAGAAAAAGCTTGAGCTTTCTTGCAAAAGATGATCTTTTCTATATATTTTTTAGGTTTTATTATGTTTTATATATATATATGAAACTTAAAATTAAGTACTGCTTCCTGCATCCTACCCTGAAATAAGCACTGCGCTCAGTGGGCTTGTCAAATAAAATACACACAAGGTCACTATAAAGCCAAGCAATTCATGTAGTGCAAAAAGCATCTGAAACCCACAGTTCGAGTAGGGAGCTGTGTCAGCAAAGGAACAGCTGCAGGTTCATTCCCTGCTGACACGTAAAGAAAAGAAAGACTATGTTTCGGTTGTGGAAGAAGACTCCACAGAGGAAATGTAGTGTTGCTTTTCTTTACCTTTCAGCATGGAATGAACATGCACCTATTTCTTTGCAGCCTACAATGCCAAGGCAGACGAGCATGTGTCAAACATGTAACACAGGATAGGTATTTGCGATGCTGGTATAAGTGTGATATAACTTGTTCATAACATATTTTACTGGGCCTGATAGAAGAAGAGCTCATGTTTCAAAATGCACTTAGATATTTAGTGAGCAAGCTGTGCAGTGGTGCTAAACTGGGCAAGAAGACACAGCTCCACCACATACTTCATCCATTCAATGATCAGTAAAACTGTTCAGCTTTATTGTTCTAACAGTGTACTGTATTTGCTTAAGAATCTATGGTGTAGATAATCTATGATATAATTCAGTCCCTTTCATGCTGCTCAGCCACTGGGCTGCTGGTGAGAGAACTTTTTTCCAGAAGTGGTCTGTATCCTGGCAGACCACGTACTGTATGCATTATATACTGTAATTAGTGATAATCTTTAAATACCTTGAAAACTAGGTCAGCTGGTGGTTTATGCCTTACACATTTATCTCTCCTACTTATGCTTTTGCATTTGATACAACTGTAGGCTTAATGACATCTTTATGAAGAAAAATATATTTGCAGAAAGGATAGTATATGTCCTGGCTCTGAAAAAGTATTGCCAGTTAAAACATTTTAGAACCTTTATCTCAGAGTAATTCCTGTTCCGAAATCCAAATTACTACAGATTGTGCATTTTGCGGGAAACATTATATAAGTTATATAATGTATATCTATACATATAAACACTTATACGTTGCCAGAGTAAAACATGTTTATTGGTGGCACTGATTTAGGCATATTTTGTGACTAAGAAGAGAAGGCCATTAACCAGTCTGAATACACTGTACAGGCTTCGCTCACAGAACACTCACACTGTAATGAGCTGTGCTATGTTTAGCACTGATTACCTTCCTATTAGATCAGTTTTCTGCAGGCTGACAAACCACTTTGCTGGTGCTAAAAGTGTGAGAGAAGGTCAGGTTAATGACAGGGTTTGCCCTGATGATGTGTGAGAATCAGTGTGGCATTAAAGCTGGTTTATGAAAATAGCATCATCATCTGGGTTCAAGGTAAACCAGTAGGACATTATGACATGTCTGTTTTTCATTACCTGATACCCTGCAGATCAGACTTGTGAAACCCTGTTATCAGTTCCTCTCTAGAACCCAACATAAGCTGGTTCCCCTGTTTTCTTTGTTGACAAAGCTTAAATCTGTCGTACTTTGCACCCTGGTGATCTTCCTCTGTTTACAATCATAAGCAATTCAGAAAACTGCCAAAGAAGAGACACCTCACTGGTTAATTTTCAATCTCAAATCATGTTTGCAATGGTAAACACTTCAAAACTGCCAAAAGAAGATACCCCTCACTGATTTCAATATGAAATCATGTCTGGAGTAGGACATTGACTAACAATAGGTCCTATTAAAATTGAACTTGATTTACTTTCTAGCTTAAAGAAGTGCTTGACTTCTGGTCATGCTACTATGTTCATTTTATTTGTGACAATACCCTTATGAGGATAAATGAAAATATATTTCTGCATTAGGTGGTGTGCCTTTAAATTCTGATTTAATTTTATATTTAATTTATTTTTTTTATTTTTTAAGTGCATGATTGAAAGAACAAGTGATGCACAGTATATTATTATTATTATTGTTGCATTGTACCTATCAATGTGGTGTTATTATTTAAACAGACGTTTGCAAGTGTGAATGAAAATGTCTTCAATTACACTTACAAATGTACCACTAGTCGTCTTCATCTGGGATTTATTTCTGTTCTAGGCAGCTGCCTGTGGTCATAGAGAAAAATGTTAAGGAGAGATTCAGTGTTGTATCGTCTGATCAAGGCCTGGCCCCTGACTGAGCATATGCTGCCCAAATACTAACACAACCCCTGCTCCTGGCATACATAGCCCACACCAAAGTTGATATAGTACATCTATACATTTGTATAATCTTTTACCTGTTTGCTTAGCACACACTTTGCTTTCACAGTGCTAGCATAGGCTTTTCTATGTATTTTCATGTAAAAAAAGCATCACCTTGATTTCCTTGTGCCTTTTTACTTTATACTCGAATAATACAATGATGGTATTATAATACTATGATAATATAATAATATCATACTTTTAGAATGTATCACCACTTTGAAGGATACCTCACAATTATAACCCATCAATACACATTGTGGCCACACAGCTCCATGTTGTGTAAGCAATTAACCAATATATCCAAGGACCTTTTTGCATATAAGAAAACATAAGGTTTCCTATTCTTACTTATATAATGTAGTACACAGAAAAATATAGGTCGTAAAGCTTTGATCAGAATTTTTCTATAAAGCTTCTGTTGCATATACAGTAGTCCTTTTCTTATTAAAATGTTGACATATTGCAGATTATTTTTCTTTAGAGTACTAAATGAAGCAAGGATTGTCAAATTACTATTGATATCAACTATAATAAATGCTCATTGAACTGTTTAGCTGAAGCTACATACTGTTTTCCACAAGTAACATCATGTGATAATGTAAAGTATAAACAAAGTATTATGGTTTGTAAATTCCATGTTTGCTATTTAGTTTTCCAAAGCTCATGATATAACGCATTTAAAAAATTTAATTGCCATGTTGTTTTACCAAAAAGGGTTTTATGTTTCCTAGTCTTCAGTATTACTCATGTTCACTTCAGTAAACTAAAGAACCTTACTTTCAGAAAGATTGTATCAGTCCTTATCCTAGTCATGTTTTATAGTAAAATACAGACATGCACAATTTTTAATCCAAAAAGACACTTGTGTTTCCCACACTTCTGTTCCTCCGGCCCTGTGAGACAGCCCTCTCAATGTATGTTGAGAATTTCTCCAGCGATCATGAGCAGGCACATAGCCAAGGCCATGCCGAGCTACCCAGGTCTGTAAACTCCAGGAATGTCCTCCTGGCACTGTAGCTCCCACATATCCAATTGCTTATCTGGATCCAGCTTTCCTTTTGACTTATTGGAAATTTGTACTGCTAGTTAAAAATACTATGATACACCAATCCTTTATATAATCATCTGTGTAGTTAACAAAATCAACATTAAATCAGTCAATATCTAATTATGTTTAACTATCGTTGATGGTGCGGGATGTTCAGAAACCCACTGCAGAATGCTGCCTTCAGCATTCTGAGACAAATAAAGATCTCTCTATCAGGTCTTAGTGAGACACCTGCCATAGCTTCTACTAAATCAATTGCAAATCAAGCAATATTAATGGTGTGCTGTCGGGAAATGAGTCATAATGGTTTCAAAACATCACTGGTCTCCTTTTTGTGGTGCAGTAATAAAGTACAAATTAGGAAAGAATATTGTGTGCAGCTGCTTCTTTATCTGATCTGCTAGATTATGCCTTGCTACATCTCAGATCTGCCCTATCATGAGAACTGCTTCCTGAATTGTAACGCTGAATCGCTTTTTATCAAGAAAACTTTTGTTCTCCTTTTCTAATATTGTGTCATTACACATGCCTTTTTTCCTGCTGGCAGCTCATTTTTCTTTCACGCACCAAATGTGTTCTTCACAGCCCCCACAGGAATGTTTTATGGCATTTGGAAATAACCCCCGAACAGGGCGGTGAATGGACAGGTGAAAAAAGACAGACTTCACTCACTCCTTGACCTCCTTGGAGCTGAAGTCCAGGTAGCGGTTGCTGATCCACTGGATCTCGAACCAGTCCTTGTAGTTGTTATTCCCACAGCAGCGGAACTCGATCTGCAACATATCCAGGCTCTTCTTCATGTAGCAGCGACCAGGCGTGTCTGTGTCCTTGTAGTATTTCATCCCATTCTTCAGCCCCTGGGCCAGGGTGCTCTCCAGAGCCAGCCGCATGGTGAAGCACATCATGGCCGTTACAAACAGAACCGTGTTGAAGAAGAAGCAAACAGCCAGGTAGAGTTTTAGGAAAGCTTTCCATTTGCTGAACTTGGCCGGGTCCAGGGAGTCATAGCAGATCTTGCCCCCTAAGACGTTCGTAGCAGACACAAGGATCCCCACCACAATAAGGGAGTTGGGGACAAAGTGGCTCTCCGAGTCGTCCATCATTTCACTCCTCTTGCGGAGCTCGACTTTGAAAAACAGTCCCATGCTGAAGACCAGGACTCCGGCCATCACTGAGAACCAGTTCATCAGCCATAGTCCCTGTGCCAATTTCACCCGCTTCCTCTGATCAAACTTCACTTTCATGATAGCCATTCTGATGGATTTGTTTTTTGTTTCAGCAGAAGCTGCTTGTAGTTTTTTTTCTTTTCTTTTAGAGGAAACACTAGGGTCTTTGGTCCATAGATCTTATTGCTGAAAAGCAAAAGAACCGAAGCAACGGTAAAAGTGTTCAGCTTTATGAAGAAATTTGTAATCCATTCCAGGAAGGAGCTGCCAAGGGCAATACTTTGGTTAGAATCCTCTTCCCCATAGCCATCCTGACCACCCAAATAATAGCAACGCCTGGAGCACAGACAGCTGATAATTTTTGCCCCCCTCCCCCACACGTTGTTATGATGTTTTTACAAAAATTAACATAAACGCCTGGCAAGTGGGCACTACAGGTATTTCTGGTGGTCCTTTTCCAGCAAAAGGAGGAGGATTGCCTAGGACCCAAATGATTAAACCTGAAGTTACAGTACGTCAGCCTAAAACCTCTAAGCAGACTTATCCCATTTGCAGAAATCCCTGGCAGCAGATGAGCCAAGGAAATAATCCACTGTCTTACTGTTTAATTGGTTTGAAAGCTCACGTGGTCGGCTTGTCCATGTTGTAGGCAAGGGAGCTAGGCTCTCCGAGCTGGCCGGCACGACTTCCGTTTACATGCTGGACGTGGATGTCATACGAAGAGTCTGGGGGATTGAATGCGTGTGGACCTCCATCTCTAGCTCGCCAAGAGGGACAACGAGAAAGGGAGTTTGGAAGCTGGCAAAAGCCTTTGGGGACACAAACAGCTAGAATATGTGAATTGTGCATCCTTTTTTACACACCCCCTCCCAATGACCCAGTTACGCTGGCTGGTGCAGACTAGTAACTAGTTAATGCACTATAATTTGATTTGGAAAACTGTATGTTCATTGCAGGACATTCATTTGTGAGACTTCAATACCACTACTAAGGTTGAAAGCTATAGATTTGCATTACCTGTGGTTTCACAGCATTACAAACTGACAAATTAACTGGAGCCACAGGTTACGTACATTATACTGTAATATTTCAGTATATATAGTGCAGAGAAGAAGTGTGGTTTGTGAACCCCCTAGGATGGTCCATATTTTTATATTTTATACCTAAAGCATAATCAAATCTCTGATTTAACTTACAACACAAAGACATTGGATATATTTGGATTAACAGAATGATTCAATGGTAAATATCCATGCATGAATAAGTATGTATACTCTTAGATTCTGTAACTGCTAGTACTAGTGACTACCATAACATTTCAATGGGGTTTAGGACCTGACTTGGATAATCTACTTGCATGCTGCATCACCCATCTTCTGTTCAGCCTCAGCCGATGAGTGGATAGCCTGACATTCTCCTTCAACCTGAATTCCCGGTTCCACCAATGATGGTCCTGAGGCACCAAACCCTGATGCTCCCACCACCATGTTTGATGATCGGGAAGAGATTCTTCTGTTGGAAAGCTGTGTTTTGTAAAATATTTAGTTTTCTACATATATGTTACTTATATAAAATATATTCAGTATATAAAATAGTATTTTACAGGTGATAACCACATTTAGTTCTTGAATATTCTGGGTTTTAAATAAATACCATTTAATTATAATAGGCCCAAAATTACCAAGTCATGGTTTGAACCATTTAATCAGATCAAAATCACTTTTCTAGTTTTATTTTGCTTTATCTAACCTTCTGGAGTAGTAAAGGCTCTAAAATCTTTAAGTGGAAGACTGTGGGTATCTATTCCAGGTGGGGCAGTACTGTTGTACCCCTGGGCAAGAGACGTGACTTACATTACATCAGTAAAATGTTAGCCGTATAAATGTGAGGTTCTTCAGATAAAGGCACTAGCCAGTTATACGACATCAATCTGGAATCAAGGCTAAACCGTGTAAAAATAAACTAAGCAACACTCGGAAAGCAGAGTAACAGTAAGTGGTTTTCCTTTAATTTGGAACGTTTGTCAGTTACATGGGCTCCGAACGGTGATGAGAAGTTGCATTGCATCACATCACAATTACAAGCAACAAAAGAGACTATTGATCAAACAAGCTCACAAACCATGCCTCTGGTATTTCCTGAAGTATACACTGATAAACAAGCGCCAGTAGATCTGCACTCATCAAGAGCATATTTTTGCCTGACAGGGAGGGCACTGTACAATGTGGGTATAGAAGAATGTCTCTGGACCTGCTGATCCAAGATACTTGAAATTTAATTCATTGTGAACAGATCACATCAAGCAATCGACATTATGAAAAAATGCAACTTATTGGATATTGCTTACAGAGACATTCATCTTGGAGGTGATTGCAAGATGTTTTTTACATGGTGTATGCTTTTCCTTATGAAATATTTTTGTGATATTCTACAGAATAAAATGCTCCCCTACCCTTAAGTGACTCTCTGCATCCAATTCCTTCATGCACATTTTAGGTCGTTGACTTCTCAGATCCATTTCTTTGTTGGATCTTAGTATACATCATTTTACTATGATTATTTTGAAAATGGCATCTGATGTATTATAAAGTTATGAAAGAATTCACAGGAGAAGCAAACTTAAACTATAAATAATTAATCTTGTTACATTCATGCTCTCCATTTTATGCAAGGTTTTATACTTTAAAAAATCACTAATCTTATAGTATGTAAGGTGATAATCAAATAACTCATCTTGCAGTATGCCACAGATCACTTAAATTACGACTTAACAGGTTTTTCTTCTAATAATGTATTGTAGGTATTCAAAAGACTAAAGTACCCTCACATTCTCTTTCAAGCTGATTTGTAATATTTTGAAAGCCAGTTAATTAATCAAGAGATTTTTTTAACCTATTGTTTCATAATCATAGAAAGTATTAAGGGGACACTAATGTTTAGGCTTAGTAAAGTAAAACTGAACTTCTAAAATGTCTCAACCAAAAGAACACTTTTAACAGGGGAGCATGTCTGTAAAAAGCCAAATGTAATGTAGAACATTGATATACTACAGTTCTTTTAAGCTCCTCTAATAAAATAAAGGGTCATATGGTGAACACCTTTTAATGAACACGTGTTGCATTTGATGATAACATTCAACTGTCAACCTTCTTATCGTCTTCAACAGTCCAGATTCAACTCTACTTGCTGATGTACTGTATGTGCCAAAGCCCCAGCTGGATAAGAAATCTCACAAAAGCAAGCAACGCTCAGGACACAAAGATAACAGCCCTTCTGTTAATCTGAAGACACACAAAAATAGGTGCAGTGCAACGATTCGCTCTTCTTAACTTAGTGCTAGCAAGTTACTTCATAATTCAGTCCCATTCGGATTTCCGTTCATGCTCGGGTATAACACCCCAGTTAGGCGAAGGACTCTCAGCGGACAGCCAGTTAAAATCATCTACCTGAGACCAATTGTTTTTAGCCCTGTCAAGACCGGAGACCTCAAAGTCGGCCTCCATACCCGGGTAACTCCAAGTGAATGGGGCAAATCGCACTCCGCTGCAATCCTCAATTATAGCCCGGCTGGTGACGTGAAGGTACACCTGGCAATCCGTGGTGTTATGGGTCCGCAGCTGCTGGCAGGAGAAAGCGAAGGTGCAGCCCGAGCAATGGTCCAGGAATATGGAGCTGGATACAGGCCCGCACAAAATTTCGCAGTCCCTGACGTGCTTGATGTGCAGGGTACTCGGGGAGCCCAACAGCTTGACTTTGCAGTTTGAAAGGTGAGTCAGCAGCACGTCGCTCTGCTGAATCTCATCCGCCCCTTTCACGAATACCTGCGAGTCGGCATTTGACAAGCCGCACTGCTCACTATTAACACCGTCCACAGCCATGGGCCCACTGCTGCCACCGGCGCGACCCTCCGTCCCATCAACAGCAGTGGAGCCCGGCGAGTCTTCCTTCTTAGAATCGGGACTCTCCTTACTTTTGCTTGTCCCCGCGTTGCGCGACCGGAAGGCGAACTTCTTCTTGGGCATCAGTTTGTCTCGCTTCTCGCCTAGGGTGCTTTGCAGTTTCTGCAGTGAGGCCTGAGCCTGTCTCAGCTCGTACTGGGTGAGGAACGCCATGCTGTCGTTGAGAAATTTCTGCAGCTGCTGTATCCTGGAAGACACCTCTTCTAAAACGGTAGCTGTCGTGCCTCCATCCCCCTCAGTACAGCCCGACAGCACATCCTCTATTGCTGCCTTGTCCTTGTTGAAGGCGCTAGTGAAGAAGTCGCTTTTCTCCTCTCTGACGGACAGGCTCTCCTTGGCCTCTTTGCGCCTTAATAGCTCCTCCTGCCTTTCCTGATCCCTCTTCAGCAGCCTTTCGGGAACATTGGATTTTCCGCTCGATTCCTCGTCCTCATTGGCATGACAGGCCCCTTTCTCCGATGCAACGACGGCTTCCATTATAACATGGACTTTTGTGTTTAAAGGAAGTACTCCACAGCTTTTCTGATCACTTCCTAACAAACCGTCCTCTGACTGGTCAAATATCGAATTTCCTTTCAAGCGAGCTCTCGTTTCATTGGACCACTTGGCTGGGTTAAAGGTCAGGTGTTATATCGTCTTAAAGACACAGGACACTGGCTTTGGAGGACGCCTTGAAAGATCCTCAAGCGTTCGCACGGGAAGTGTGAATTTCGGTTACCATAAACAGCACCACCAGTAGCTTTACTAGCAACTAATGACGGAACTGTTTCCCCGTCTCTTATGATTAATGTGATCAATGCCAATGCTCACAGTAACTGAAAATGTTAAACCTGGATTGGGGCATAAAATATTTCTTCTCCAGCGAGGGACAATGGGCAAATTAATAATAATAATAATTGCTTACACTTATATAGCGCTTTTCTGGACACTCCACTCAAAGCGCTTTACAGGTAATGGGGACTCCCCTCAACCACCACCAATGTGCAGCATCCACCTGGATGTTATAAATCAACCTGGATGTTATTAATGTTATAAATGAAACCTTTTACGTTCACACTAGTGGCAATTAAGGATTTTCATGTTGTCGTTTATGGTATGCCACAAAATATGCTTTTTTTGCACAGGTTTAAACTAAAGGAAAGTACCCCCATTATTTTCTATTACTAAGATTTAGTTTAAGAAGCCTTTAAGTGTCTTACAAGTGCTGTTACCACCCTACAGTACTGGTGTATCTGTCAAACAATCCTTTTAGTAAAACGATTTTTATGGCACAAACAAGATAAAAAGAGGACAACTTCAAGGTGATGTGGGATTAATAATTATACTAACTGTACAAAGAAGACCTTCTTGGGCATCAGTTTGTTTCGCTTCTCGCCTTTGCAGAAACTGCAAAGGCGAGAAGCGAGACAAACTGATGCCCAAGAAGAAGGTCTTCTTTGTACAGTTAGTATAATTATTAATTATTATTAATATTAATTATTAAATGTATTAATAATTATACTAACTGTACAAAGAAGACCTTTTTGTAGCCAGAGTAGCAGCCTTACACACATCCCCCTCATCCTTCTTAGTTACTGTATGGCATCTATGTGTTGTTGTTTTCCAGGAGAGGCAAAGCTATTAGAACAGCAAATCCAGGCTAGCCTGCATTCCAGATTTATTCCCAGACAAAACAAAAAGGAAATTAGCCACAGACCAACGTCAGAGGGGAATTAGCAACAGGCAGCCCTTTAAGACAACAAAACAAATCTAATTACAGCAATTGATTTCTCTTTAATGACCTTTACTAATTAAAGACGGCTCAGCTGAAAAACGACAATCAGCACACCACGTGGGTTAGAGGTACCAACAGGAGTCAAATGTTTAAAAGCTTATCGCACCCTTGTCATTGTTGTTGCATTCAACAAATCATCCAGGTTGAAACTGGAATCTGCATTTCTCTAAGCAAATTCATTAAAATCACAATCACGTGTGTTAGCCAATTCATTTGAGGTAAATGGAAGATAACGTTTCTTTCTCTTTTTAAAGAGTTATTTGGAAAAACACAAGCACTGATAATAGTTTTAAGTTGTTAAGAAAACAATGTTTTTTTTTTTTAAAAAAGAAACTGCCTACCAAAGATATGCTAGTTAGGTCAATTGGTGTCACTAAAATATCTATGTGTATGTGTATGCCCCATAATGGACTAGTGTCCTGGTCAAGCTGTAGTCCTGCCTTGTGTCCTGTGCTTCTGAA
This sequence comes from Lepisosteus platostomus, assembly GCF_059453375.1. Taxonomy (NCBI): domain Eukaryota; kingdom Metazoa; phylum Chordata; class Actinopteri; order Semionotiformes; family Lepisosteidae; genus Lepisosteus; species Lepisosteus platostomus. The sequence continues at coordinate 19,452,975 of NC_142627.1, read as the reverse complement.
ACGGGCTCCAGGATGCTACAATCCTTCCCAGGAAAAGCAGCTGTTATCTTCCTAACTTTGTATTCTCTCTGTTGCATTAAAACAGGAATTTGAATAATAATAATAATAATAATAATAATAATTGCTTACACTTATATAGCGCTTTTCTGGACACTCCACTCAAAGCGCTTTACAGGTAATGGGGATCCCCTCCACCACCAGTGTGCAGCCCCACCTGGATGATGTGACGGCAGCCATAGTGCGCCAGAACGCTCACCACACATCAGTGGGGAGGAGAGCAGAGTAATGAAGCCAATTCATAGATGGGGATTATTAGGAGGCCATGATTGGTAAGGGCCAATTGGAAATGTGGCCAGGACGCCGAGGTTACACCCCTACTCTTTTCGAGAAACGCCCTGGGATTTTTAATGACCACAGAGAGTCAGGACCTCGGTTTTACGTCTCATCCGAAGGACAGCGACCTGTTTACAGTATAGTGTCCCCGTCACTATACTGGGGCATTAGGACCCACATGGACCGCAGGGTGAGCACCCCCTGCTGGCCCCACTAACACCTCTTCCATAGTCACCTACCTTCCTAAACTAAAGTCTTTAAGGTTATGTCTCCATATTTGTTTACGCATTTTACTAGCACAGTTTTTGGACATTACCTAGTTTTTGATTATGAGAATGCAGCTGTAAAATCTTAGCTATAGTTCTAAACAGAGGGAACATGCATCGATGATATATATGTACTGTGTAAATGAGTCTTTATTTTATGGCTATGCTGTTTCTGACTAGATAAACTGAGATAAAGAAAGACAGACAGCCATTGAACACAAGAGCTTGCTACAGCTTCACTGGTGAGGCTAGCTGAAACCCAACACCTCTGGAATGTTGTGTACACAGTCACTTGGGTGTGCTCTATGGGGCTGGGAAATGGCAGTTACTGGTTACACAGGATCTAGCCAATAGACAGTTATACAGTACAACCTTTGACATTAGAATCTTATAACAGTCAACAGAAACACAAAGAGATTCTTGAGTGAAGTGAAAATTTGTCTATGTAGAAACTGAAAGCACTACAGTAGCTGTCAGTCCTGTTTGATGGCTAGGGTGTGAAAACATGTCAGAAGAAAAGCACAAAGAAGATGAGCATGTTGTACCATCAAATTATTAACTATATTTTAAAAATATGAATTTTTAAAGTATTCATTTTAATGTTAATTCCTATGCTTTGAGGTCATTTACCAATGTAAACGTAAAGTAATTATAATTGCCGAATTTCAAAACCAAGAAAATTTTTCAATGCTTATTTAAACTACAACAAAACAATGACGCATGTATCTCCACATTGCACTGCCTCCAATTCACAAGACTCCTATACTGAAATTCCTATAGATCTTTAGGGAGTGTAAACAGTGGTAGATGTGATATTGTAAGTTAATGTATAAAATCCTAAAAGTTATGTGCAATCATATGGATCTTAAAACACATTTTGTGTTTCAGTGTAAGAGCAGTCAAAATGCTTGTGTGAAGTTCCCTGAAACATCTTAAAATAGACTTTTAGGCTGGGCTGGCGTTATAATTAAATTAACTGCAAAGAGCCACTGTGATGTGTAGTGAGAGCAATAAGTATGTTAATTAGAAAATCAATTCTCAAACCTGTTGAGATTTTATAGCTTGTAAATGTCATACTAAAAATAGTACTTTAGAAAATATTTAACAATAATTTTGCCGAGTATTTTAATTAAGAAAACTGTAATGTCAAATAATTTAACTGTGAAAACACAGAACTATATAGTACTGTCTATGCCACTGTGCAGGTGATGTATTAAGACTGAACTTCCTGTGTGTATTTTTTTTAATTTCCTTCAGTTTAATTTTACGTCTGAAGTGGTGCTCGGTTTAGTTTGATGTGTACATCACAGCCTGTAGGCTTTTTGCTAGTCTTCATCTGATATTCTGCAATGCAATGCAAAACCACAGCTGTTTCAGGGCTAAACATATAGTATTGTACAGCTTTAAATAAAAAAAGTTTTAATAATATTTACCATCAGTTGTTCCTTGCTATAAAGTACAGTAGTCATATATAAATACATCTTTTTCCTGCAAACCAGGACCAAAGTTTCCTTTTCTTCATATTACAAGGTTAGAAAGAGAAAAATGAATTTTGGGGGACAGACTATTGTCTCCTCTGGATTAAGAGAAGGTCTGTGCTGACCTGAAACAGTTGCACAAATGTTTCCTGAGCATGGCTAGTTCTGTTCTGCGGGCGGTAGAGACAGAAACCCTTTCAGGACAGACTTGTGTGAAGAAGGCAACTCCAATGCTGTTAGCTCTGCATCAGATCCAAACTGACCGCATCATTTGAAGTTTCAGAGTCATAACTAAGAAAAGTGACTTGACACCTCTTTTTCTACAGCCCTTATGTCCCTGATTTCCTGTACCCATTAACAGTCCTACTCCTGTACACTGAAACAAAATCCAGTAAAGATAGCAGAGACTGCGCAGTCCTGTCTGAATTTCTGCCATGTGTAAATTCCTACAGCTTTGACTTCCAATTGTTCCATTCCTCAGGTTTTTCTGATTACGAGAATTAGGAACTACAGGGAAAATGCAGAGGGCTGATGAAACTTCACAGCAGCTTGCATGGAGAGCTAAAGAGAAATCACCTCAATAGCATTTAAGCTCAACTAGTGGATGTGCATAGAGCGCTTATTAAATGTGCACATGCATGTAAAAAATCATACTTTTATGGATATCAGTATGTACAGTGGATAGCCAGTTACAGGTGGAGGTAGAGCCACTGCTCAAGGTAGCATCTTAAGGCTGATTGCAATCAGACTGCTTCTATGGAATTGTAACAAGTGGATTCAAGTCACAAAATATGATTTTTCTGTCTGCTCTCCCTTTATTACTGTAACACTAACGCAAATGTAGTTAAACATGAGATGCCACCCTTGCTTGTATTGTCTAAGACATTCGACCTTTGCCTTTCAATGAACTTTGCTTTCTAAAGGCTAGAGCAATATTCACTCGTGAACAACTGACATCCTGTTGTTTATATCCTTTTTATCCAGAATAAACAGGATAGGAGTTGTAAGCTTATACATCTTTGCAAATGTGTATTTACAATATATACAAAAGTACCTAAAGACTACCAGACGACCTATAACTATACATAATTTGCAGTGTGATCAACACGATTACAAATATAACTATTTACATTTTCTCTATCCGAAACAGCACATTATACTTTTTTCGTTCCTGTGTATTCCAACGATCCCAGAAAAAGGTCTTCACTTCTCCACAAAAACTTACATGAGCCCGTTTTAGATTCACGGTATGAATTTTAAATAAACACGTCACATAAGCGTTTCACAAACCAAAAACCCAGAAAAATGTCCCGTTGAACGCAGGTTGAATGTACAGATGCACTGTACAGTAAGTGCCTTTTTTTATTTTACCCCGCCCCCTCGCGTCCGAGTTTTTGAAGTTTTGCAAGTTACGTTTCCTGAATTCACTAGTGAGTTGCTTTCTTTTACAAAAAAAACGGCGCGTTTCAATGAGATTTTTTCCAAAGCTGCTTTTCTTTGATAAATAAAAACGTGAATCAATCAGCTGGTACTGTATGCTCCTTAGAGTGTGCATAGCTTTAACAATTTCTCCTCGCTATTTCTTCATGTGCACTGAGCGGTATGTGTGTGCAATGCTAGTGGTAGTTTCCTCGGGGCTGCCTGCTTGCAGTTGCTGCTGACTGCAGGAGCGGCACTGCCCCGCCGGCCCCTGATGTGATGGCGAGGAAACCCCGTTGACAAGGCACTGCTTTTTCATGACGGTGAGTTTCCCTTTGAGTGTATTATAATTTTGTGATAAAAATTTCAAGGAAAAAAAACACACAACCTCCTTCCTCCCCTTCCTTCGGGGAGGGAAGAGAGTGAGAGAGAGGGAAAAAAATCTATCTGAGACAGAAAAAAGGAGAGAGAGAAAAATATATATATAAGAGTGAGAGAGGGAGAGGAGGAGGAGGAGGGGGAGCAAATTAAAAGTTGCCAAATGGAGATATTAGGTTTCAAGAGGGGTGAGACAGGAGCAAGGGCTTGCCTCTTTTTTTTAATCGTCTTGATGTTATGCAAATTTAAATAAATATTTATGGCTGTCCATTATTTAAGTCTATTTTGGGACGATGAATAGAAACCCGAGGTTTCCAAATAAATAATGGGAAAGTGTAAGCCTACGTTAGGTTTCAGGGCCAAACCAGAAGACAAAAGCAGAACGAAAATGAGGTTTGAATTCATAGCAGGATTTTTTTTCTCCCTTTTTGTAGCTCGTAATTATATAGGTTTTGTTTTAGCGAAAACAGGCTCTTTCTACATGGAGTTTAAAAAAAAGGGGAAACGAAAAGAAAGCCTAGTGGACGACTTCACCTCGACGAAACGTAGAGGGAAATGAGAAGCGATTTGTGATCACAAGCGACTACGATTGTCTGTCATTTCAGTCTATTTTTGGACATTAAAAATTGCTATACATTACGTTTCTAAAAGGCGAAGACAGGATAATAGGTTTTCGAGCTCGGTCTGAAAGAGCTGGAGAGAGACTGAGGGGAGTCTGGGTGTTTTTGCTGATGCAAAGCAAATTGAGTAACAGAAATATTTCAGTGACTCAGTGATTGAACTGGTTTAAAATTAGTGCCTTTTTCCCTTTTGTTTTACGCCCCCTTGATCACCATCAGAGATTCAGAGAGGAAGAAAAAATAGAAAAAAAATCTCCTCCCTTTTCCATTTTGATTTCTAGCAGCATTAAAAGTGTTTCATCTACCTGTCGTGGATCTTCGTTTCCCTTATCTCGCGTGGAAACGACACTTTTTTAAAAACACCTACAATACATTGAGATCTTTCGCTTTTAAAACTATATGTTACCGTTTCTCGGCTCGTGTTTTTGCAGAGGGTTGAAATGAGGATATCTTAAATGATGTACTGTAGCTGTGTGGAGTTGGAACGACGAATAAAAAGATTTTCATTTTGATACGATTTTAAGCTTGTGTGAAAGCTATTTTGTATTTATGCTTTATTTTTTACTAAATAAAGAGGTACAATTGAAATGTATGTCGGGAGTTTTCTTTACAAACAATGGTGAAGGTAGGCTTCAAAGAGAAATGGTCGTTATGGTTTTAAGAAAGAAACTCGTGTTGCTATTTGTTACGTATGTTACGTGTAAACTGCCCTTCGAGATTATCTGACTGGTATTTTTATGATGATTGATTTTTTAGGGGGATAGTATGTCTTTGTATGACTAGCGTAAAACCGATTTATATGTGTTATGATTATAGGACGGAAGCTTAAGTAGGCTTCATTTCAACATCGAATAATGTTTGAATCGTTATTCTTACATAATGTGCGGAAATGGCTAGTATGGCTGATCACAATGCTGTTTTCAGTTGGGCCTTATTTTATGTATTCGATTTTTAAAGTCAGTTTACTGATGGGGAGAAAAAAAACAGTTTGTCTAAAACTTTTTCAGATACGAGGGGATACATTTAGTTACACTATATTTCATTAAACGTCTTTGTTGCTTGGCATCCAGCCAGCGTCTGTGGCGCAGTTCTCCGGCGGCCGCCATTTTAATACTAATCAATGCTGTTTGCTGTATTTGAAAACCTCCACTGTCACTTCTGTGCAAAGCTGTGCTTTTTCGTCACTAGCTGTGAACCATGCATCTTTACAAAAAGGTTACTTCATCACATTTTTAACATAAATTGGAGGAAATATGAAGTCCCCACAGTATTCCAAAAGGGCAGTTGGTTTCAGCCAGTCTTCAGGATCTAGAGGACATACACAACTTTTCTACACGTGCTTCCTATAGCCATAATTTCAGTCGAACGATTTTTGTTGAACGACTCTCGAAACGGTTTCAACCAATATGTGAAATGCAGATATTTTACTACCTCAGTTTCAGAGTGTATTTTTTGATGCACTCAATTGTTTACTGCCTGAGAAACATACAGTATGGTTCTAATACTGCAAACAATTGATACAAAAGATTTTTCTTATATATTTAATTCTTGAATACAATGGGGGTTTGCAGGAAGAAATAACTGTTGCGTGAATTTGCTATGAATGTGAAACAATTTTTGCAGTGGTATTGTATTTTTCTGATCAAGCCAATGCAGAAGTTCTATCCCAATCTAAATATGCATTGAAATTGAATTTTCAAACTGTTTTTGCTATATATGTAATTTTAGTCTACTGAACAGTGTTCTTTGGGTGGCTACTCAACCATGTTCAGGTACAATGTAAGACTCTTCTGTTTGAGCTTCTTCACATGCAGTACTATACAGTTAGAGGTTTGCAATGATTTATATTGGGCATTCCAAAGCTGGGACAGGGTTTAGCAGTCTTTATTACACTCTGGTTAACATACTGCCCTGGAGCTGTCTTGGGTCCTTGCTCTTTTCACATCAAGAATTAGAGATATAAGGATCCTTGTAGAATTCAAGGTTTTCACAGTATTTTCACATTTCAAGTTTATATAATAGCAGTGTTTTGTGTCTTAATTAGAAATCTTACATGAGTTTGCCCATTGTGCAAACACGTGTCCTTGTTGGTTGTAGCTCTAGGATCTATATTTTTTTTAGCTAATTTTTTTTATTTGGGTAGTTCCAGGGAGTCTTGGCTTTTTCAGTTGACATGAGTGAATTAAAGATGCGAATGATTAGTTGTCGTGCATTTGGTTTTATTTAAATAACGTTCTCATTTTTGCTGTTAATACTGTGGTCAACATTAAAAAATATAGCTGTATATAGCACAGTTTGTATATGTGAGTTTTTTTAAATGACACTAAGAAAGGGGTGGTTTAAGACTAAGTGCTGTTTTTCTTCATTCTCTTAGTTTGGCCATATGTGACACTTTGTGGTTATACGTCTTCTAGTGTAAATACGTCATTTTAGTGAAAATGTATTGCTGGTATGTGTATGCATTCGGGGTCTTGAGTGTGTTACTCTCATGTCTTTCAACAACAAGCGCTCATTTTGTACAGCAGATATGCATGCAGAATCTTCCTCTTTATGGAAATGTACTGGTTATATTGCTATGTATGTATAGTCCTTGTCACAATATTAGCCAGACTTCTTAAATTTAGCAAAGTTGCTTTTAACTAACTTAAATCTGTAGTCTAATCAGTTTTCTTCTATTTCATGTTATGGTAATAATAACTACAAACCATTTGCGTTCCAGAATAGTTATTTACTGAAAAACATGATGCCATGTTTCAAAGAAGATAAATGCACACTGCAGCAAGGAATGTCTCAGAATAGATTGCAGCACACAAATTTCCCTGTAATCAATAATGTTGTGCAGAAATGTTTGTATGAAACTGCTGTATTCCATATGCCATCTGGGCTGTTACTTTTTAAAAGCGATACTTGGAACACGTGACTTTGATATCAGATTCCTTGGTGTGTTTTGCCATTTTCCATTTGCTGTGCCTTCTCTTTATTTTATGAACTGCAAAAAAGGGCAAGGCCTTTTTGTGTCATTTTTAAAATCTTTGTAAAAAAGTAAACCTTTGGGATTAAAACATGATATGTCCAAATGACTGTGGCCGTGCGTTTTTTACCTTTTTTTATTTTTATTTTTTAGTGTGATCACTAAAAATAAAAACTCAGATTTGCTGCAAACTATACTGCATGTACATATGAAGGATCAATCTGTCAGAAATGCGATATATGTGATAATTGCCTATCTTTGTTATTAAATAGGATTGTAAAAAAGGTCTGATATGTTGTGGTAATGCAGTGTGAACTGTCATAAATGCAAACATTAAGTTCTTTTGTTTTCCAAAGTCCTGTGCAAATTCCAAACACTAATTACAATGTGCAGTTGACTCAAAATTGGGGATTGTAATGTTTTTATGATAATTTATGATCTAACTGTATTTTTAATGAGCCCTTATTGTTTTTGCATTGCACTTAAATAAAATAAATTGATTTTGCTGCAGTTTTGATGTAATATCACTAGCAATGTAAAGTACTACCAAGATGCACAGCCGCATTCGTTTGTAAATGTGTATGAAGTGTGTTAATTTTTATGTAAATACTTGTGGAGTATTTTACTTTATGGAGCATACTTGTAATTTAATAGGACTTTAAATCTTCACATACTGTATTAATCTGAAAGATAGCAGAGTGTTCAGATAGCATTCCATCTCCAATATAAATAAGTACAGTGATGCCACATGAACATCATTGTCATAACCTTAAAATGTACAACAGTGGAATCTTAAGAGGTAGCAACCTTCTAATTTTTATGGCCATGTAACTAATTGAACTGCTGAAAGTTCATTCTGTAGCGCACAGTTCAGTATTTCATCAGCAACATTGTTAGTGTCTGTTTAAAATAACACTAGCCAATTTCCTATGGCCCATTTCTATTTGTTGCTCATTTTGAATGTAGGCAGTTCTGCAATGTAAGTTTGTATGAGTAAACCCCTTCAGCAATATTGCTTGCTCTGTAGCTTCTCAGTTAAAATGCTGCTTCACTGCTTCATTGACCTTTTGAATGTAAAATGCATCTATGGTATCTCTTTGAAGTGGAGAGCACTGAAACAGTAAAAATCTCTTTCATGTTTTAGATCAAGTGATAAAACGTGAACTGCATTTGTCAAAAATTGCAGTGTCTCAAGGCAATAAGCTAAACCGCATGTGTGTTTTTGTATCTTTAATATTCTGCTTAATGTAATTTCCTCTTTGGAAGCAAAACTGAAAAGTAGTCAAGAAGATGGTTTTTGATTTCTTGGAAAGAAACAGGTCACTGGTTCAGTTACCACTTCCATTGGAAACAATGTTGACAGTACCTGTTAACATGCTTCAGTAACAAATCAAGAAGATATATAGTCCAGGTCAACCTCCAAGAGAGAACTAGGAATCCTTTAGGAAATATTTACCTCAAAGCCTTATAAAGCCTTATAATTGCCTATAAGCAAGGAATAGTGGTATATCTCAGTTTGTCAGTATGGTGCCCCAAAACTGTTTCACATACGGTGCACATTATGACCTAGAGGTTTTCCTTGCCATGGTGATTTGCAAATGTATTTTAGAGAAAGCCATCTTGATCCTAAAGTTCTTTGAACCCTGTCCATGCCTGACACCAGAGCAGGTTTTTCATCACTGTACAATAAGCTTGATGTGTCGTGATGAACCTCCCTTCTTTCTTCACACAGGAACTTAAAGGTGTTAAATGATTGTCTTCATGAAGTGGCTTGGAAATCAGTAAGTGTTGCCTATATTTATTTGTAGTGCATCTCTTTATAATAGCTGTTACATTGAAATTTAGTCAGTACCGATACACGAAAGCAGCATTTTTTCTGTGTATGCCTCTCTTTTAACTTAAAAGATTTTTGTTGTTACCTTTGTGGAGAAAAAAATGATTAAAAACTCAGTCAAATTATTTATGCTGCAAAAATTGGACACAATAGCACATTTGATTAAAAAAGACACGTAGAAAGTCTACAAATCAAACATGCACATTTGGATCATTTTGTTCTGGTTAGAGAGGATTTTTCACTCTTTGGAAAAACATTGGTCTTTAAAGACAATACTGATTTTCTTATGTTAACCTGTTTTCATTATATCTTTATTGATTGCAGTCTTATTTTACATGAATTTTTAATCTGTAGATACAACTGTATTACATTAATCAGTATTAATGCATCATATTTAATGTAAATTAACCTCAAGACATTTGACTTCAGCATCAGGGGTTATAGAGTTAGAAGCAAATTGTAGAAACAATGAGAGTTTTTGTACTTTTTCTGGCTAAATAACATTTTCTGTCTCATCATCAAAATTAACATGATGTTCTCAAAACTGTAGTTGTCATGGATGATGATGATGACCGCCGTCTTCTAGATATTATAGGGTAAGAGTCTACTCATTTATCAAACTCTACGAAGTGCAATTCAAGCAAAAGCAAATGTGTATGCACACAAGCAGCATGTAACAGATTCCTTGCCATATTGGTTTTGCCAAAGTAATCAATTCGAATGTAGCTTTTTGGAGATTTGTGGTCTGATGTAATGATTCAGGATGTTTTCTCTTGGACTGTTGATGAGATTGTATCGCAATGAGAAGTTTCAGCTCTTTTATTTTTCTCACACAGAGACGTGCAGGCATTAAATGATTATCTTCATGGTTCAAACAGTAAATCAGTAAGTGTGCTGTTCTTGTTCATTAAATTTAAATCCCTTCATTTCTTCAGGGATCAATTAATAAATATGTTTCACAATCGCCCTGCTTCTGCAAAAGTGAATCATGCTAGAGACGTATTCTCAGTGGGGTCTATCATAATTATGATTAATGAAAACTGAGCCACCATATGAAGAAAACTGAAAATCTCCCACAGTGTTTTTGGATATATTTTATTTTTGTTGCATGTACATCAAAAACAATATAATGTTTAAGTGTTGAAAACACTTTAGGTAGTCTGTACTTGAGTACTAGGTGTTAATGGTTTCCTTCAGCTGTACATTTGTAAGATGATTTAGACAATTAAATTGGGATAGAGCTGACTTCTCTATGATCCTTTGCTATAAGGGAGTACAATTAACACTCGGTGCTCTTTCCAGATTGATGAAGATGACCTGAACAGTGCTACATTCGGTTCAGCTAATTCACTCTTCGCCAGCGCTTCAGTGAGTTCATTGGCTGTGCTTGCATAGTATAGGTAACTTCACAGAAAGAAGTAGATTATGGCAGTGATAAAGATGACAGATTGCTTTCATCTCCTTTTATATGGCACTGTAAGTCTACAGACTTAGTACAATTTCACAGAAGTCTGACATTATTTCCTGTTTACTCTGTCATAATTCAGAGCTTGCTGACGCAGTGCAAATCATACCTCCTTTTAGATGCTCTATTATGATTTAATTAACAAAATGCTTATTATTTTAGGACTAAGCAGAAAGCTTAGTAGTGTAGATACAGTGCCTTCAGTTAAACATCAAGTTAAAATGTTGTTTCTTGTTCTGTTTTCTATGTAGCATTTTTCATTCTTGTTTTATGTTTAATTCATTATATTTCTCCTGCTGTGCAGAATGCAGACCCCAGTTCCACTCTGAAGGATGTGAGTAACCACCTGGGGAACACAGGTGGCGATGGACTGCAGCTCTCCAACAGCCTGCAGTTCATAGAGGAGGAGCTAGGGGGTGCTTCTCCCTCTATGGGGGAGCTGGGGGAGGAGCAGCCCTTCGACATCCTGCAGAAATCCCTTCAGGAGGCAGACATCACAGAGCAGACGCTTGCGCAGGAGGCGCTCCTGGAGTCCTCCTCTCCTTCCTTGGGGGTGGCTGGGCAGCCCTTCTCTCAGCAGGTGGTGCCTAACTCCAGCTTTGGTGCCATGGGGCTATCCCACCTGCCTGTTTTGCAACCGCCCGCTGGCAGTCACTTTCCTGGCATGCAGCCGCATGGCTTCATTCACCAGGTTCATCCCCAGCACCTGCACAATGGCAGCCCGTCAGGCCACATCCAGCTGGTGGGCTCCTTCAACACTCAGCCCCCCATGATGACTATCAACAACCTGGATCGGCCTCAGATCTTGCTGAAGCCAGGACAGCCTTCTTCTCCAGGTATGGGTGGAGGGCTGTTGGTACAAAGACAGCCAAGCCACAATGCTGGAGGTGGACCCATGTTCAGCAACTCTGCTCCGGGTCAGGTTTCCATGCCTTTCAAGGGCTGTGGACTGCAAGCGCCTATACCGGTCCAGAACATCATCATTCAGAGAGGCCCTTCCTCCCAGCCTCTGAGCACTATGAACCAAAACCTAAAAGGTCCTATAAGCATTCAGCCGAAGCCTATCCAGGTGGGGCATCAGACTGTCTACAACATCAGCAGCTTAGGAATACAGCCTCCACCATCACAGCATCAAGCACAGCAGAGCAGTCCCTATGCCTCTGCAAATTCCCCGCAGGCAGGCCAGCAGCAGTCCCAGCAATCGCAGCAGATGACACTCAACATAGTCAACCAGCCAGGCCTGAGGAAGCCCACGTCAGGGCACCAAGTGATCAATCATTCCGGCAGTATCGTCATCCAGTCTCCTATGGGGGCCCAGCACCAGCAACAGTCCAGTTTGCATCAAAACCAGTTCCTGCTCCCCACATCTCTTTCCATTTCTCCAAGCTGCACAGCTACGCACAGCATCCAGGCCCTGAATGGACAGGTTCTGCAGACCCAGCAGGCTCAACTGATCCACAACCCTGCTGATCAAGCTTTTGGCAACAGGACTTTAGCCAACCCCTCTTACTCTGGGGCCATCCTGGCCAATCAGAGCACATCTGTGCAGCTGGTTGCTGGGCAGAACTTTGCTTCCTCTGGAGGGCAGCTAATTGTCAATCAGGGAGTGGTGAGCAGCCAGCTGCAGCAACCCCCTCAGACAGTGGTACATCTTTCAGCATCCCATGGGAATGTACCCAAAGCCAGGCCGGGGTTCCCTCCTGGTGGGCAGGCAGGGTCCTCCATGGTTCAAGGCATGCAGATTCCAAACAGGTTTGCAGTTATAAACTCAGCAGGTTCTGTGCACCCTGGTTATGGAGCTCAGTCACAACAGGCTGTTCAGGGAGCAAGTGCCCAACAGAACCTGCAACAGCAACAGGCCCCAGTTAGACAGCAGGTTCCTGCCAACATGGGCCACCGATTCTTTGCCCCGGCATCAGAGGAAGCAGTCAATAGTTCTCAAACTTTAGGGAATCAAGGAGCACAGCACCAGCAGGTACAGCAGCAGCAACACCAGCAATGTGAAACACAGCAGTTTGGGCAGAATCAGGTATTGGGCTACATTTGTTTATTTGCTTTGAGTTTGGAGCTGTTTAATGAGGGAACAATGTCTACGATGTTGAGTTAAAACTTTAACAATAATTTAGTACTCCATCATCAAATGAGTTTTGATGTCATGGAAGAGGTAAGGAGCTCAATGTTGTATGCTTACAAAAGAAATCAAGCAGCACTATCACTGTTTTGCACCAATGATCTGCTTGTAATCAGTTTTGTTTCCCTGCTGTGCAGACTCAGAAGGAGGCTGGACTTTTTCCGAAGCTGCAAGACGGCCTCAGACAGCCTCAGCTGGCTAACCTTCTCGGTAACAAAGGTAAGCCTACTCACCACGGTTACTCCTCTTCTTTGCTGGTCTCTCAAAACCAGAGTGCTCCGTCTTTTGTGTTTGCCTTCTGTTTTCATTAAAATCCAAAGTATTTTTTAGGGGGAGTTTTTAAGACCGATCCTGAAATTTAAATGAAAAATTAAATATTGTAGTATTGTTTTAAGCAATACCTGTTGGAGACGAACCTTTTAAAAGAGACATTTGTAAATAACAATGCTGAGAGAATTGTATTAAAGGGAAAAAAAACAGGTTGTTACTTGAGAAATTTTTAGCACTGAATTTAGTATGTGATGAGTGATAACTTTTTTTGGATATTAAACTTTCTTTCCTTAACTCATGTTCAGTTGTACAGTGGAGTCAACGTTTTTCCTCTTTGATTCACAGTTAACAAAGGCTTAAGTGCAGCGTCAGCACCTTTGGATAATGTGCACCTGGCAAATAAAGCAGAGGTCCAGCATCAGCCGAACACTCAGGTATGATGGCTGGTTCAGACCCATACAGTCAGAGCCGCTTTGACTTCCCGTTTATGGTTCATTTTGCATCGTATTTTGAAAATGGAAACTTGTTCTGGAATTTGTCTTCCCCATTATGTCACTTGGTCAGGTTTTGAATATGTTTTTCGAAAATTAAGTTGTTTCACTGGGAGAAGGTGTTTTCACTGGTTTCACCCCAGTTATTTAGATAACGGTGTCCTTTTCTCCATTGAAGAGGCTGTTATAAAACAAAGCTACGGATAACACAGTTGGTTTGGTAACAGCGTTATTTTATTTCTTGCAGATCAGTGCCCACAAGAGGCCTGCTTCTCAGCAGTTAACAAAGGGAAACTTGTAAGTGTTAGTTGTGAGAACATATTTTATTGGGAATGTTTGGGAATGAGCAGAGTTCACTTTTGTAAATGGTCTTAACTGTGTTTTTGCCACTTTCAGTATCTTTGATTTTAATTTCTGTCAGTTACTAACCATATTTAATTAATATATAATTAATACTATTTAAAAAAAATATATAAACACTTGTTTCTTTAAACCCACGTTTTCTCTCAAGATAAAGCATCACTTGCCAAAGTATTGAATTAAACCGAAATTGTGCACACTTCAAAGACTCTGCATTCTCCTTTGTCTTTTGATTGTTGCACTTGTCCCTGATATTTAAATACTAAGTGAATTGTACAAAGTTGACAATGACAAAATGGTATTCTCAGCAGAAACAATCATGCTGATTACTTACCAATTAGATAAAAGATTCCATTACGTCTTTGCTGTACTCATTTGCCACTTCCATGTTTGTAGGTAAGCCCTGCAATACGTAGTAGAAAAACACTTACAGTATGTTACATGGGATTTCCGGGCTACAATCTTCTAGTGCTGTGTTCTAAAGCAGTAATTGATTTAAAATAACTCAGTTTCTTCAAAGTAATCTGTACACTCTAATGATGTTGAGTTAGGCTTCAGGTAAATCGGTTTTGAACTCAGTTGTTAAACGTGTGGACGGGGCTCATGAAATAAATAAATGTACCCAAATCGTGCCTGTCAAGATTTAAGTTTTGTGTGCACATGATTCTGATGTGTGCTTGTGGTATATAAGACTTGTTTAGACATTACAGATCAGCTGTGTTTTGTGATTCTCCCTGCTCTTTCTTGTGCAGAATCCTCCAGCAACTGCGAAAGGACCAAGGTAGTGTTCAGGCTGTTGACAAGTCTCCCTTCTCCTCTGTGGATGATGCCATCAAAAGGCTACTGCCCTACCACGTCTTTCAGGGCTCCTTGCCTACTGATGAGGATTTCAAAAGAGGTGCTTCATTATCATCTGCCTTCAAAAGAAGTGTGTTTTATGCTGTACATTGCAAGCATGCAAGATCTTGGCAGGGTTGAGGTCAATTTCAGTTTTTCATATACTGTAAAATTTATTCTTCAAACAGATCGCCATTTCCAATTCCATGAATGAAAAAAAAAATGAATTAAACTGAAAAACTGGATTTGAGCCCAATTCTGGAACTTAGCAATACAAGAAAATAAGCAACTAACATAATAACTGTAAAGTATAGTACAGTTCAGTATACTCAGTATTCTAATTACCTGCTTGTTTCCCCATTTGATATGAGTACTTTTTTCAAGTAAATTCTGTGTAGATTCCAAAATTAAGATGAAGAATGAAGCAGAAAATATGTGCCTTGGGTATGGAAGGGTATGGAAGAATTGAATTTCTTTCTGTTCTTCCTTCTTCAGTGGATAATGAGTTTGAGGCAGTTGCAACACAGGTACTGAAGCGCACACAAGCCATGTTGAACAAGTACAGACGACTATTGCTGGTGGAGGGAAAGGTGAGTCTGGAATTAAAACCAGGTGTTCTGTTGGCATATAGTAGGATTTTCAGGCTGCTTGAGCGGCTCATGACCAGGGGAAGAAAAAGGCCAGTCCCATGAGCAGTGTCTTCTCTTATAGCATTTGTGTGCTTATTGTTACTACTGGCATTAGATGAGAAATAGATGTTAGATAGTCTAGATAGTTTAAAATAGATGAGAAGTTAAATAAATACTAGAGATTGTTCATTTTTCTGTTTCCATCTAGCGAATGAGTCCATCATCTGAAATGGTGATGATTGACAGAACCTTTAATCAGGAAGAAAGAGCCAATCTTACTCAGGACAAGCGCCTGGCACTTATGGATCCAGGTAACATTGTTATTTGCAGAAGTAAAGTTAACTTTAGAGAGGTTCTCTTTATATTTATCATTTTGCTAAGAACTGTTAAGATGTGTGTTGGCATCTGTGTTTGTGTTTGCAGCCTGATGAGGGCGTATCCCTAATAACAAGCCTGTTTTATACTTAGTCCTCCTGAAGAACAAAGATTTTAATTTGGAAAAGAATGAAGGGATTAAGCGGAATAAAGACATGAAATGAGACAGAACAGAACCATGTGAAATGTCTTAGATATATACACTGTATAGAATTTTTAATTTCGAAAACTGCATAATTCCATAGTTAGTGTTCAGTGTAGCTCTGAAATGTTTGCAGTAGTCCTGTTTTCACTGGCTGTACTCTTTATGCGAGCAAGCAGAGATAAACTGTGATTAGGCATCCTATTCTTTTAGTAGGTACTAAATGGTTGCAGTTTGATGGTAATATTGTCCTGTCATCTCACTTCAGATGGCTTTCTGGAGGACTTCTGTTGCTTGGCCAAACCCACAGAGCAGGTGGCACAGGAAGCATTGGCCCCTCGAACTCCCTCCCCTCCAAACAGGACTGAGAAGGAAGGGGCTTCTTCTCCAAGGCTAACGGGGGGCCCCCAGGACACAGAGGCCAAAACTGGGGCTCCAGGATCAGAGCAAAAGCAGCTATGTGGTGATGGGGTGGATACAAGAAAAGCCAGTCTGACTCCAAGCACGCTGTTACAGTGCCAATCGGGATGCAGCCCTGCGCAGGACAGGAGGGAGGACACGAAGTGTAAGGGCACGTTGGATTCTGCCGTCAGAAAAGCGTCTCAGCCTTCTCCTTCCTCTCAGAGCTGCAAGGACTCCATGGGTGACCCACCCCAGCAGGAGGTGTCCCTCAGTGAACACCTGGAGACT
This sequence comes from Lepisosteus platostomus, assembly GCF_059453375.1. Classification (NCBI taxonomy): domain Eukaryota; kingdom Metazoa; phylum Chordata; class Actinopteri; order Semionotiformes; family Lepisosteidae; genus Lepisosteus; species Lepisosteus platostomus. The sequence goes on along the minus strand of NC_142627.1, from coordinate 19,436,286 downwards.
GCGATCAAGAGCATCTTGGATCTGAAGAAGACCCAGAAATGCTCCCTCAACAGTAACAATAACAATAATAGCAGCAGCAGCATTGTCTCTGCCCCCCCAGCTCCTGTACCGCACAGCACCACTGTGCCGCCCAGCGCCCCTCCTACTGCCCCACACCCGGGGCGCGGTTCGGACAAGCCTTTAGAGCACAGCCAGGGGCCGCTGGCTGACACAGACTCTGTTCTGGAAGCAGCTGTAAATAGCATCTTAGAATGTTAGGTGGTGCCATGCTGGTTTTTAAAACACATTTTTAATTTATCATTTTCCTACATCCACCGCCGACAGCTCAGAGACGAGGACTGTAAGAACTTGTGGAAAAGAGGAGGAGTAGGTTTCTGTACGCTTGGGTGCAGAAAGAGAGGAAGAAATTGTACATCCTATTTACTATTCCCCTCGGTGAACACGTAATCATTTTTTCGAATTCTGTGTACAGTCATTTATATAAGAACTTGAGTAAGGACAGATATGTACATGACTTTAGAAGGGCAAGCAATATGGAAAGCACAAAAACGACCTCTCTCATATTTCAGTGGCCCCAGTGCACAGCCCTAAATAGGTTCTGCTGAAATAAATGGGAGTCCGTGACATTGCTTTTTGCGTTGCTTGCTTTACCTCAGTCAGGGTATGTATGTGTAAAGCTAGCTCAGGACTGAAGGAGATCATTTAACTTACACTTGCAACCCAAGACATTAATGTGATAAAGTGGGCCGAAGCCTTTGCCTTTACCAGAGCCCACACGGTCCTCATAGTGTCCGACAGGTGATGTTCACACTGAGATGATATACACATGACGTCTGTCTGAGAAGGGTGACAAACAGTGCAGGAATTAATCTGACCAAGTTGACAAAACAGGCTTTTATTTTATTATTATTTTTATAACTTGAAGAATAGTATTTTTGTTCATGTTTTTGTTTGTACCTTAAAGGTATGTGACCTTAATGCTTGGAGAAATCTGTTATGTGAAGGGCAATTTTTTAACCTCAGATTGAGGTGCAGATGTTAAATGGTATAAATGTTAATGTACGGTTATTATTGCTATTTTTGCTTCTTTTGCTTTTTTTATGGATTTGTTTTTGCACAGTTCACAGCCCGACAATGGTTACCTTCAAGCTAATGCTCAGTAAAACACTGAAGTCACTAAAAACATATTGCTTTCACTGAAAGGCAGTTTTTCACAGAAGATATCCACCGTATGAAGCAGTAAAACAGTCTTTTAATCCATCCAAATTAGTATCTCCTTGACTTTGGTATCACATTGTTGCTTATAAATACCTGATACCCTGCTCTACAGGTGGTGTAAGGCAATAATAAGATTTAAGTATTTAACATGTTATTTACACACCTTCATCAAACATTGAAGGTGCATGTTGCAAAAAGAGAGCACTTGAATTATCCAGTCACTCAAAAGTCCCCTCACCTCAAATGTTGCAAATGAAATAATGCCCACGAAAATGTATATTAGGATGGACTTAGTCTTGCATAGTGAAGGAAAGAATAGTGTATAACACTGCTAAGTACTGCAGTAGTTCTTTGTCGTGATGTAGCATAAGATTTTATTAGTTTATTTCATAAAAGTTTTTTTCTTCTTTTGATATGCGAGACAGACTGGTCATTTAAATAACAAAGTGATTGTATTGATCATACTTCATACTTTAATTCTAAGATTTTCAAATCTAGTTCCATCAGCTTGAGCCAAATCATTATAAAGAAATTGAATTTCTCAGTGGTTACGAGGCACACTTGTGTCATTATAGTCGTTGGTCAGGAGAATTTCACCAGCACTTATTCTGAAGTATCTAAATGTTAAATGATATTGCTCTATTATGTTTTTCAATTACATACCCTTTTTTGATATATCAGACATCTATATAAAAGGTCAAACAGTTTGGAAGATGTCGGAACTAGTTTTACAGGTTATAGCTACTTCCTAGGTACATTAATCACAAGAACTATGTTATCTGAATTTCTGAAGGTGTTTGTGTGATTAACATAACTGCGGTTCTGAAAGAGGAAATGCTTGTATTAGTTTTTTAGTCTCAAGGTTCCTGTATGAAATATCCAGGCCTCAGTATAGATGCAGTCTTTTCGTTAAGCAGACGATAATTTTACGCTAATATTTTATTGTCACATAAAACCCTTGGTCTCATCTTGCGCTTTATGTAACTGACGATCACACGTTTGAAAGCTGAGGGTGGTGTGAAGTGTGTTTAAAAGGAGTCATGTCCGTGTCTAGTGGTTGCTTTGTCAGAAAGTGTGGCTTGGGAGTAAGTGGGTATTTATTCATTGTATGAGAATGGTCACTTTGGGTGGATTTTTTTTTTTTTTAGCTTCAAGATATTTAACTTGGATAGGTAAAAGCACAGAACAAATGAAATATTCACAGTGGAGGATGCTTAAAAGTACTGGCATTGCCTTGTGTTAATGTAATGTTATGTGTTGTGAAGCACTTTGACTCTTTGATTATGCCAGTTGGCCTGATTGCAGAATGACCAGTGATTGGTCACAGTGGAGAGTTGCCCAGCAGTTCACTTGTCTCTGTTTGCATTTCCAAGAATGTTTACTGCAATTGTGTAAATATTTGTGGTTATTTTTTAATTTAATTTAGCAAGTATGTGCCAATTTTACTTATTTAAAAACAAACTATAGCCCCACTGAAGCCAGGTTGGTTTTGTCATGCTGTGTATGGCAGGTGTGAGAGCACTGCTTTCTCTTCAGCACCAGCTCCTTTTCTTTAGGCCTCTGAAACTGTAGGAAATCCATTCACTATGGCAATCTTACAGAACTGAAGCCCAAATTAATATGAGCTACTGTGCCATATCTTAATTTAAATGAGTTTGATCTTCGCAATGTCTGTGAAGCCATTGGTGGCCCTCAGGCCTTGCTCTCCTACAGTAGGGCATTAGTAAAAACGGACAAAAAGAGTTACATTCTTTTATGTAGGGCTGAAGAAAAGGGGAGTATAGATCAAGGACAAGCTTAGGGGTCAGACGTCGTGATCTTGTAGAAAGACGTTTTTGAATTTGTAGTGAGCAGAATGGATTTTTAAATTAATTTGGCTGTATTTGTTTACTTTGAGTACTGCTATGTGCACTATTTTAATTACTTAATATATTATGTAAAAACCCTTTGTTTTTCTGTGCGTGTGGCTTTGTTTGAATAGGACAGATATGTTGTATGAGGAAAAGCAGTCAGCAAGTCAACAAGATAGCCATGCTACAGGAGTCCTCCTGTATGGACTCTCAGGTGAGGGATGCCCTGAATCAGATGTGCTGGAACTGAGTGTTATCACTGTCAGATAATAAGGCCTCAGTCTTTGGAAGACCCTGTATCTGATTATAGAAGTGGTTGACATAAATCCTTTTTCAGCTCTCTTGGCATTAATGTCTTTAGAGGTAGGGACTGTTTGTATCAGCATATTTAAAGCTCGGTTAAGTCAGGCACCCTAGGGGGCAGATAAATGAAACGGAAGACGGCAAGCATCTTAAAGGAGATGATCGACATAGGAGAACATTGAGAATGTATGTTGTAGCTGAATTTGGTTTTCAGTACTAGCACTAGAGGAAGCTAAATGGGTTCTGCCTTCCTTTAAGGTTTTTCAGATCTCCTCTTTTAGTTCAGTGCCTCTGTGTTTTTCCTGGCATGCACTGAAGAGGCCCTTCTGTAGTCGTGAAAGCAGCAGAGGCTCAGCAAGGGTATAGGTACACCAGAACCCTTTTGTAATTCAATGGGAAATGGGATCCTGCCTATTGGAATAAAAGGAGACACTTGACTTTTCCTATTTGTTATTTCTTCTGACTGTCAAGACATGAATGCTGTATGAAGCCAATGAAAATATTACAGAAAGCACTCCTCTATACATAATGCCTCAGTGCATCTGAGGTGTGGGCCAGTGACTTAAATACAGAGTTCAAGAAATGTGTGAATGTCCCATGCCTGAAATGAATAAGCAGTAGAATGGGCAACACACCAGAGATCAAAGAAAATCATTTTACGTAGTCCTTATTCCCCTTTTTGTTTCTAATGCTACACTACATTGGTTGTCCTCAGTCCAACCAAAAACAAAAGGCAAATAGATTTTTGACTAAGTGCATTCTGCTCTGTGAACAAAACTAAACTCCAGTGCTTTGAAAAGGCTTTTCTTTTGCCTTAGGAGAGTATAGATAAGTATATTGATCCATTTGTTTTCTAATTGTTTTGCTGCTGCTTGTTTAAAACTGAATTAGTGTGGCCTTACCAGACTGACTTCCCATGTGGTGAATAAGTTGCTTCATATGTGCTTGGTGATTAAATTTCATGGCTTTGCATTTTTTTATTTGTTCATTTGTATAGTATTGGTCTCACTTGAAACATGATTTGTATACAGTTTTTTGTATAAAAACATAAAAAAGAAAAAAATTAAAACACAAACTATAAATTTTTTGTAAAATTCCAAGAGAAATGGCAGTTATTTTTGTTATGTTGGATATGACGCGTTAAAAAAAAACAAGTTGTTAAGATATATTGTTCATTCTTAGGTTTTGTTTTGTCTGGATGTTCACAACAACAAAATGAGATAAAAAATTGAAATGAATTTTCAAATACAGCCAAAGACTTGCAGAAAACTGTGTTCTCTCTATTTATTGTACACAGTGTGTCTGGATAGTAAGAGTGTGTTGGTGTGCAATTGTCTGCTTACATTGAGTGTGTGATTCCATTGTACACGTCTTGTGTATTTTTTAAGGTGTCTCTTGTTGACAATATTAATAAAAAAACAAACGGCAGTTTTTTTTGTCAAACTTTCATTCTAAAGAAAACTAATTTGTGCATAAGAAAAAGGTATTCTTAAATGATCAAAGTCATCTTTTAAAAAATTTACAACTAAAAAAATTTGCATTTATTGTAATTTATATAGCTCTGAAATAAAGACTTGGCTGACATGGACTGTAGAAACTGGAAGTTGTGTGCAGAGACATTGTAAATTACCTACATTCTCTATCTGATGCTCCAACTAATCTATCCAGTTTGGCTGAAATTGAATATGAAATCTACCAACAATTGCATTACATATTTTTGTTTTTAGTTACTAGACTCCACTCTTGATTTTAAGAATTTGGCTGAACCACTACATTAATGAGTCCTGATATTATTCAAGGATTAGAAAACTATTACCACTTAAAACTTCTTAAAAGAGAAACCTGTAGCCTAATCTATACAGTGCATCACTTCTAAAATTTCTAGGAGAGCATTACCCAGATTCCAAATACTGTACAAGATGGTGAAAATGTTGTACTTATTTAGACATGTACGATTGATACATTGGTTTTGGTTAAACTGTATTCATGCAAATCAAATTCCTTGGAAACCTTTTGCCACAAATTGGGTTTAATAGGTACTATCGTTGTGAGATCGTGCAGACTAGACAGGCACTTGATGAATGTAATGACAGCAAGAGGGACAATGAGGAGTAGAAAGGAGAAAGCTCTAGAACCAGCACTGACCCCACACAAAACCATGAACTCTATTAATAGGAGTTTGTGGTCAGATGACCAGAGATAAAATCTGCCAGGTATTTAGACAGCATTACTGTCAAGTCCATTTAAGAAGACATTTGTCTAACTTGACTTGAGCAATGAATGATTATTTGCCCAGTAACAGCTTCAACCACTGCTACAAATAAGGAGACCATTCTCATCACATGATTGAACTTTGCAATCAGCTGGTTGATGAAAACACAGCTCCCACATTCAGCAAAATGAATATCAGGAAGCTCGTTTGTAGATTGTGGATCCCGTTATAATTTTATTGTTAGGTGTAGGTAATCCAATCAATCAAGCAATATCTTTCCTTATTTTAACCTCTTTTTGAAAACGGTTTGCACTAACTTGCCCTGAGTGTTCAGAAAGTTATTGGACAGCAGATTTATAAAACTTATTGTTGTGCTGTACTTAGTTGAGTACAAGCTCGTGTTATTTTATTGCAATGGCCAGGTTCCTATTTTTGCAAATAATATTATTTTTATTCTTAACTTTTGAAATTTGAGCCTGATGTTTTTTTGTCATTATTTTCTTTTTATGGAAATTGTGACGATTCGTGCCATGCCTGCATATTTCTACCCATTAACCCTTTTCTTATGTTTCAGCAGAGAGTCTTTAGGAAGGTAAGTGCATGTCTTACATTTCTTGTTCAGTACCATAGTTTGGTTCAGAAGGGCTGTCAAAGATTACTGCTTCCATCTAGTGGTAAGGAAACAGAAATGCACTCATTTGATGAAGCAGAATACTGCTTTCTGTTGAAATGAGGAGGGGATAGATGCTGGGGTTCCTTCTGGTCCTTGTTTCTGGAATCCAGCAGGTTTTCTAGGTCTCTTTAACTGAGCCACAGCTTTACCACTGCGGAGAAGTGATAAATAGGTCCAGCTGAAATGGAATCAGTTTAACCCTTCTCTCTTGCATAATGCTTTTTATAAATTAGTAACAGAAAAAATACTGGATTCAGGATTCTGGATCACGAGGATGGGATATGAAGCTTAGGATGTGAGTCATAAGAATGGTCTTGGATCACTTTAATGAGTTTCTCACATATTAATCTTGGATGAGCATCAAAAGAGCAATTTCCTTGTTTGTGGATTTCAAAGCAGAAGGTTTCCTTTTTTATCTGTAACTCTGTTTCTAATTATGTAATGCCATAAAGACTTCTAAAGAAAAATAAAATGCATATCGAATTAATTTGTAATCAAAAACTCAGTGCAATTCATATATTCACCAAAGGGTGGTGCTGCTACCTGTTGGGAAGAATTACACAAAACCCTTTTTAGATCTAGGAAAAGGAGTTCAGGATCATGACAAGTAGGTATGTTACATAGTAGCTGAATGCACAGCTGAAAGCAGGGTATTTATAATTGTGCACACAGTGTTTTCTCAGGAATTAAAAACAGTTATACTAAACAAAATGTTCATAACATTGTTTCATGTGTGCGTAGGCAACTATTTCACTGAAGAAAGATGCCCCCCCATTATTTCTCTGTGTCTTTAGAAGGCACGTGAGTGGAAAATATCTCTGGAGGAGGAAAACCACACCACTGCTAAAGCAAAAAAATAAATATTGACTTATACTATAATAAGGGTCTCAGTTCATGTAAAGGACAAAGAATTACTAAATCAGTTTTTACTGGACCTCCTGGTTGACATCTGATCTCCCTTCCTTAATATCTTGAGGACACTATTCTGAAAGAGTCATCCTTCCAGTCAAGGGCTGTACAACCTCCAGCTCCAAAGGGTGGCTTGGTCTTCTGATTATTCTTTCAGCTGAGGTCTAAATTATGCAGTTATGCTATTTGTTTAATTGGACCAAGTATTTGACCTTTCTCTGAGGTCTGAGGTTGTTGAGGAATTGGAGACAGACAGTGAAACTTTGGTGCTCTAAATTGTATCCAGTTTGCTGATCCTCTGCAGCTTATGCTTGACACCAGTGGAATTATTGATGAAGCCGATTAAAAATGACCATAAGAAAGCTTACAAATGAGGGGAAACCATTGACCACATGTAGCGTGTTTGGTTGTCAGAAGCTGCTTGATCAAAGGATCAGCTTCAACACCATGGGTACAAATGTTTCAGATCATTTGTGTAAAGTGGTGTATCCTATTGTATAGAACTGCTTCCTATAAATGTGATGCCCTGCCTGTAAGACATAAGCTGCGCTGCATATCGAGGTTTCCAGAAGGACAAAGATAATCAGGATTCCTTTTTTAGGGGACTCAATGTATGATGTTCTATATTACCTCCTGT